>NW_022884058.1:0-21391 GCF_011952255.1 Bombus vosnesenskii | reverse complement strand
TAGTAATAATTCACAAAAAGGGATATTGTAGTAGAAATATTATAAAAAAACATTTTCTGTTTTAGTGTAGAGTTACTCCTTCTTACAGACAGTGTCGCACAAATCTGTACGTCTCTGAGAAAATGTAGGTATCTGAGCCCTTACTTCCTCAACAACTTTTAGATCTGATAGAAAAAAGAAACATACGAAGTAATAAGTAATGCTTACTAATAAATTCAACAAATACAGAGGAAGATGGCTAAATCGATAAATTAACGAGACTAAAAATTAATTACAACATGGATCTCTCGCTTTTTATTTTAAGCTGTAAATTACCGATATCGGTGACTTTTTTTTTATTTATTTGTTGAAATTTTTTTTTTTTTTTGATATCGGTGACTGCCATATTCTCTTGAGTTTCCAAATCGTAAAGAATCTTTCCCCAGGGATTGGTCAACTGTGTATGTCCCCATGCGACGTAACTTGCTTAAGGAACACGAGCCGGTGATATGCAGGCAACGTATAATTGATTATCATTCGCTCTGAAACGCTGAAGTAATGACCAGTGCAGTGGTCCAGTGGTCATATTGAATGCCGCTGGATATATCAGCATTTGGCAACCTAACCCAGAGAAGCAGGAAATATGAAGCCACCGAATACCAATTAACTTCGTAGTTGCACGGTTCACATTCCATCATTTCTGAATATGCGAGGACGGTCCTCTTATTGTGCTTTTAATTCTTTTATTTGTTTCATTTTCAGCAAATATACTGGTTTTTTAAATTAAGCTTCTTTTTATACAGAGTTACAGATTATATTAATTTTATATAGAATATATTTAAGGAAGATATTTAATTTTTTGCTAGTTAAGTATTGATCGATTAAGTTACTGTACCTTTGTTCCGATAAATGCGTGCCATTTCCTCGAATCTAATATCATAGCAAATGCCAATGCCTATTTTGCAGCCCTTCACATCGAACGTCGTTAGGGAGTTACCAGGACTGAGTGAATCACTCTCTCTTAAAGTAATCTTATTAGGAATGTCGGTGTCGAATAGATGTACCTAATAACATAAAAATGTAGTCCCTAATTCTATTGCTGCAACTTTTGTAATTTAATATCAAAGTTACCAACTCCTAAACTTTAATTATTTTTTATTTAATAACTGACAGCGTTTTTATCACTTTCTTTTATTAAAAATCTTATCATTTAATAATGTTTAAAAGGAGAAAAAATAAGTATAATAATATTTTAAGTATGTGAAAAATTTATACAACACAAACACATTACAACAAAATGGGCGTTTCCCGTATCATAACGTATTTTATAAACCGTAAATTATAGAATTGGTTATAGTATACGTATGTACATATGTATATTCCTAAATTATTCCTAGATAGAGTCACTTTCTTCACCCCAATATTTTCAAATTCAAAACCATAAAGGAATATATTACTTACCTTTCGGTGTTTTGCTATCAAAGTTCCATCGGGACCCCAAATAGTACAGGTATTGTACAATTTAGCGCCCTCTATTTCAGGCATCATACCACCAACTACATAGATGTTGTTTTCTTTAGCTGCGTTCGATGAAGCAACGCTCGTTTCACCATCAGGAATACTCTCGGCGTATTTTGGAAAGTACTCTGCATTGCAATCTTTCAATTAATGAAAAATAACTGTCTTTTGTTCCAACCATAAATTAAATTGAAATGTTTGCCAGTTTTTTATTTTTTAAATTATTAAAATAACTAAGTTTTATATTTCGACTTAATTAAATATGCAATTACTTAGCTGATAGTATATATAATAAATTGTTTCTACAGGTTCAAAATGAAAAATGAATATTTAGAAATATTTAATTACGACAATGCTATTTGTGTTAGCATCAGTGGCTTGTTACTCAACGACTTTGCTAGTACTTTTTGAAACATAAAGTTGGTTTTCAATTAACACTTATACTAGAGGCGGAATTATAAATGTAAAATAATTGATAATACTAATTTATAAGTACCTAATTATTAGTATCTTAAAAAATATATTTATACAAAAATCACGATAATCATGAAAATGGAGAAATCCTATATTCTCGAATCAATTCACAATTTATTTTGTATATTAACTAGATTCCGCGCTCATCAGTACGTACTCACTGGCGACATCGAGAAAATGTATCGGCAATTCCTCGTACGACCAGAGGATCGGAAATATCAAAGGATATTATGGCGCAGCGCGAGTGGAGAAACAGAAACATATGAGCTTAACACCGTAATACTCTTATCATAGAAATAGAAGCAGTCCTCAATTCCCGCCCTCTAACTTCTATCTCCACCGATCCAAATGATCTCCTAGCCCTCACTCCCGGACATTTCCTCATTGGCGATTCATTAATGTGCTTACGCGATCGAGATTTCAGGGACATTCCATCGAACCGACTCTCCAAATGGCAGCATATCCAACAGCTTAAGCAACATTTTTGGAACCGCTGGCATAAGGAGTATTTGAACGAGCTAACCAACCGCAATAAATGGAGCAAGGGTGGACACAGCATCCAAAAGGGCACAATCGTCATCCTCAGAGAGGACAACGTTCCCTCCATGCATTGGCCTCTGGGCCGAGTATTCAAGATTCATCCAGGCGCCGATGGTGTTGTAACGTCAATTCATATCAGAGACCAGGCCACACACCACGGACAGGATGGCACCCAGATGTCTGCATATCCTTCGCGCGCACCCCCAATAGTCTTAAGTGTCCACCAGGGGGCCTTGGCATTTTTATAGTTAAGGTCCTTCGGACCAAGCGAGTATTTCCTGTCTTAAATTTCCCTTTACGTTTATTGTCTACCACGTGTTAGCTTAGAAAGTTGGTTTTCTCCACACCTGGTATGTTCCGTTGGCAACTTTCTCGCGAGGGCGGCTAAAACCCTTCCTGGTCCACCAACCGTCCTATTATCCAATCGGAGATGGTGTCTACTGCCCTCACTTCCTTAACCAAAATTGTCATCAACAAATCCGATAGTCCCGTGTCCTTAGACACACCCACCCCTAGCTTTCCTCAGACACAGTATCGTCAGTAAAACTTCCCTTATTCTGTATCCTTAGAATAGTCAACATATCTATGTCGGTCTCTACTCTTATAAGTCGCGTACTTAATGTATTGTTGTAACTAAGTCTTACATAACGTGGTTGGAGTGAATTGTGATTTCTGTTAATTCAGTGCGTGATACATTGTGATTGCTGAATTCATAATAAAGGTTGATTAAAACCAAGTAAATAGTTGTGTTACGACTCAACTATATTTTATTTCCACCGACCAACCCAAAAATTACGTGACATTTTGGCGATCCTGCCAGGATCCATCAGCTTCGAGAAAACGAAATTACGCATTTCGGGCTACGGTCAACTTCGAAGATTGAGGATCAACGGACCACTGCAACAGAGCAGACACCTCTGACGTTTCGACAAAGGAACACCGCAACGGCACCTTTCCTACGGGCTAAACGATCAAGGTGAGCGAACGCTGAACTCTTTTGTCAAATAGCACAGACAGTACAAGTAGTATAACAATGGCAACGCCACAAGAAAGTAATACCGAAATGGTTGACGCCGCTTTAACTAGTAGTGGGATAGACCCAACAGTTAGAGCTATAATAGACGCATGGCAGAAAGAGAGCGAGAGTTCCACGCAACGATTTAACCGACTCGAAGCAGAGATCGCACGAATAAGCGATAAGTTAGCAAACATGCAAATGAGAAACGGATCAGAAGCCAGCTCCCTGATAACTATAGATGAAATAAACCCCACCACTACGGATCAATCAGTCTTCCGAGAACCCCCTCCAATGACTCAGCCACCCCAATCACCCGAGGGCAGAGCGTTCCTCCAACGTTCTACGCAACCAGAGCTTAAAGCTACAGATGTAATAAGATGTATATCATCACTCAACGGCGAAGATGATATAGGAGTGGAAGAATTCGTTAGAGAAGTCGAAGAGATGAGGGTAATGTGCAGCGAACAGTACTTACTGCTTAGAATGATTAAGACTGAGAGAATTTCGGGAAAAGCAGCTATGGCAATACGTAGTGTGCACATTTCAGAATACGCACACTTATACCAAGCATTACGACAGAACTTAGCGACCCGAAGCTCGGTCCGTGAAAACCAGGATCAATTACGAGACACTAGACAAGGGTTTAGTGAAGGCGTACAGAGCTATATTACTCGGTTTAGACGAGCCTACAATGAATTACAGCACAGCATTACTAATGAATACCCAGAGGAAATGAACAGACGCGCCGTGAGCGACAGAATCTTGAAAGACTCGATAACGGACTTTGTTCGCGGATTAAAATTAGAAATAGGACAAATACTACTGACCATTCCGCCGCAGAATTTTATTGAAGCCGAGAAACGCGCCATCGAAATCGAAAGATACTTTCATGAGCACAGAACCCGTAAGGAACGGACCATTCGCCCCGATAATCGACCACGACCAGTAGCAAATTTCACGTCCACACCGCCCAGAGCGATTCAAAATGGTTTCGCCCAACAACCTAAAACGGCCTTTCGACGAGCACCGTTAGAAGAACGAGCCCAGGTACAATGTTTCAAGTGCAAACGCTTTGGACACAGATCAAACCAATGTCCAAATTTTCGAACACCAGGCCTACAACAACGAGCACCCCCAATCAACTTCGTCCGGATGGAAACGAAAGAATCAGGATCAATGCAACTACAGGAGAACTACCCACAGTGCTCCTTGGACCAGCCGGACAACCGAAACGAACATTTCTTGTCGACTCAGGGGCAGGAATCAACCTGCTCAAGCGAAAATGGACAGCAAGAGCAGAACCGGTACCTGTGAAGAAATTCACAATGGGACACTCTGAATTCGAAACTTCCGAACGCGTCATTATAGATCTGTTTGACAAAAAGATAGACTTTCATATAATAGATGATGATTTTCCGCTAATAGAAGATGGAATATTAGATTTCCCCGCATTACGACAGTTTAAATTCAATCTTTCCAACAACAGATTAAAACTAAATAATAATACTATTTTGTTACAACCGGCAACGACCATATCACCTGGGCAAGCCATATCAAAGACAGTGTACCTAGAAGGAAAACCGACTCCAGTATGCTTTATCAATGGTGGTGAGTCCAACTTAAAAATCACTAATTGCATCGAAAATTCCAACACCTACAATCAAATTTCTACATTCAGAGATCTAGTTAGACTTTCACATATAGAAAAGGCTCTCAGAGAACCAATTGAAAAGATATTACTTTACTATTTGGACGTCTTCAATCTCGAAACAGAACTCTTACCGTGCACTTCACTTGCTAAACATACAATTACCCTAAAAGAGAACAAAATCATAAACACTAAATCCTACCGACCCCCTGAATGCCACAAAACAGAAATTAGGCGACAGATGGACGAAATGCTTAGGAAAAACATTATAGAACCTTCCGACTCTCCATATAATTCCCCAGTATGAGTTGTACCAAAGAAACAGGACGCCTCGGGAAAACAGAAATGGAGAATTGTAACTGACTTCAGAAAAATTAACGAACTTACGGACCAAGACGCATATCCACTACCCGACATAGATGACATAATATCGCAGTTAGGAAACGCAAAATTCTTTTCCGCCCTAGACTTATCCTCGGGATTCCACCAAATTCCTATGGATCCCAAATCAAAGAAGTACACTGCATTTAGCACACCACAAGGACATTACCATTATAATCGAATGCCGTTTGGACTCAAAAACGCGCCAGCGACATTTCAAAGAATGATGGACACTGCGCTTCGCGGACTTATTAATAAACATTGCTTTGCATATTTGGACGATATTATTATTTTTGGTCAATCGATAGAAGAACACAACCAAAACCTAGCTATCGTTTTACAAAGACTTAGGGAATTGGGGCTGAAACTACAGCCAGATAAGTGCGAATTTTTAAAGCCCGAATTGGAATACCTCGGACATACCGTAACAAGTGAGGGAGTAAAACCCAATCCGAAGAAAATAGAAGCAGTAAAAAACTTTAGACAACCTAAGAACCCAACAGAAGTAAAATCTTTCCTCGGGCTAGCAGGTTATTACAGAAAATTTATTCGTAACTTTTCAAAGCTAGCAAAACCCCTTACGGACCTCACGAAAAAGGACACGCCATTCCACTGGACCGACAGAACACAACTCAGCTTCGATACGTTAAAAGAAAGATTATGCCAAGCACCGGTACTAAAATATCCCGACTACACAAAAACATTTACGTTGACAACGGACGCCAGTAACGAAGGTTTAGGAGGGATCCTTTCACAAGACGGGCACCCTTGTGTCTTCATTTCGAGAACATTAAACCCTCCTGAACGAAATTATACAACGACGGAAAAAGAATTATTAGCTATCGTTTGGGCAGTTAAAAGACTGAGACAATATTTATTAGGCCGTAAATTCCAAATTCAAACAGACCACCAAGCCCTTAAATGGCTACACAACTGTAAGGACCCCTCCAGCCGATTGATCCGATGGAGATTAAGATTAGAGGAATACGAGTATGACATAGATTACGTAAAAGGAAAGGAAAACGCGGCCGCTGACGCCCTATCCAGAGTACACGCGATAACACAAACTGACGTTTTATTAAAACAATTCAAAGATTGGGAAAAATCAGAAGAAATACCAAAATTATTAAAACTAACACCTAACAAAGACAACTTTTTCCAATTAACAAAAACATATCTAGGCCCATATGACGAAACCGCATGGTTACAGAAAATATCAAACGTACTCAAAACAAATAGAAAGATAGGGATAGGAGACAACAACTTAAACGCACAAGACAAAGCACACATAAAGAGACTTCTTTTGTTTTTCAATGACCAACGCGACGATATAGAGTTTGCTTACGAGCCAATACAGAGCTTAAGTGACGAAGAGATAGAACAAATACTGAAAGAAAATCATGACTTGATAGGACATCCCGGAATACAAAAGACGTACGACAGAATCAGAGACAAATATAGTATCCCACACCTTATGGACAGAATAAAAACCAGAATAGAAACTTGTGAGACCTGTCAAACCGCAAAAATGACTAGGATTCGACCCAAAGAAGAACCATGTATAACCGACACACCATTGGAACCCAATGACAAGATAGCCATGGATATACTAGGACCATTGAAGAAAACGAAACGAGGCAATTCCTTTATACTCTCCATTCACGATGAACTCACAAAATACCTTATCCTTGTTCCTATAAAAAACCAACAAACAGAAACTATTTGGAATTCCCTGTTAGACCATTACATATACATATCCTCAGCGCCTAAGAAAATACTGACAGACAGAGGACAAAATTTTATTAGTAGCTTAATGCAAAAATACGAAGAAGCCTTCAAAATAAAACACATTAAAACTACTAGCTTCCACCCCCAAAGTAATGGATCATTAGAGCGAACTCACGCTGTAATAGCAGATATGCTAAAGTGTGTTCAAAGGGACTCAGGGGAAGAATGGGACGAACATTTAAATTTTATATGCCTAGCCTACAATACGATGATACACGACTCGACCGGTTATACACCTTTTGAATTGACATTCGGCCACAAAGCCAACTTACCCTCGACCATTTCACGAAATCCACAACGCACTTACGCGGACGAAGTAGCATTCAGAAAACGAGAATGGGATTCTAGACTTTCGAAAGCTCGCGACCAATTGATTAGGAGTAAACAAAGATATCAAAGAGATCAGAGACGACGAATAATAAAACCCCAGTCAATATTTAAAGAAGGGGATAGAGTCTTAATACACAACGACCATAAAGAGCATAAATTAGACATAGAGTGGCTAGGACCCTACACCATTGAGAGAGTTAAAACACCGTATTATGAGGTTTTAATAGAAGGTAATATCAAGAAAATTAATGGAAACCGGTTAAAACCTTATTTTCCAGGACGGGCTTCATAACTATAATATACTTAGGCAACACGCAAACAGCAACCTTACCGGAAAAGCCAATTGACCTAGAGATAATCCGCAGAAACACTGAGATTTTGGAGGACCAAAATCAATCTAAGAAGGGGGGTATGTAACGTCAATTCATATCAGAGACCAGGCCACACACCACGGACAGGATGGCACCCAGATGTCTGCATATCCTTGGCGCGCACCCTCAATAGTCTTAAGTGCCCACCAGGGGGCCTTGGCATTTTTATAGTTAAGGTCCTTCGGACCAAGCGAGTATTTCCTGTCTTAAATTTCCCTTTACGTTTATTGTCTACCACGTGTTAGCTTAGAAAGTTGGTTTTCTCCACATCTGGTATGTTCCGTTGGCAACTTTCTCGCGAGGGCGGCTAAAACCCTTCCTGGTCCACCAACCGTCCTATTATCCAATCGGAGATGGTGTCTACTGCCCTCACTTCCTTAACCAAAATTGTCATCAACAAATCCGATAGTCCCGTGTCCTTAGACACACCCACCCCTAGCTTTCCTCAGACACAGTATCGTCAGAAAAACTTCACTTATTCTGTATCCTTAGAATAGTCAACATATCTATGTCGGTCTCTACTCTTATAAGTCGCGTACTTAATGTATTGTTGTAACTAAGTCTTACATAACGTGGTTGGAGTGAATTGTGATTTCTGTTAATTCAGTGCGTGATACATTGTGATTGCTGAATTCATAATAAAGGTTGATTAAAACCAAGTAAATAGTTGTGTTACGACTCAACTATATTTTATTTCCACCGACCAACCCAAAAATTACGTGACAGTGTCATCCGGACAGCTACAGTTCAGACGGCAAAGAGCAATTTGGATCGGGGCGTCAAAAGGCTTGTCCCACTGCCAATTCAACCCGATCTCGAGAAACCCGAACAACTAGCCACCGAGACGAAATAAGATGGGAACTTCAACCACACCTCCCTAGTTTGATCGGTACCCTCTCAACGGGGGGAGAATGTTACGCCATGCGGCTTACCATAGGTCATATTCTTAACTATCGATCGCGGCACTATAATGTCGGCGACGGATCGTCGCGTCTGCCCGGCAAACAAACATTGTAGTGGCAAGCGCATGGTTCATTAAGCAGGGCGACTTCCAGAAACGTCGACTCGTGGCCCGTATTTTACCTCGCAGTAAAAGAATGTGGCGTGATCCGAACGTAGTGGGGGTCGCCTTCCAGAAAAAACGAAAAAAATCGAAAGGCGTTCAGAACTTTTCGAGAAGTCGAACCGTCAACACATGTGGTATGTCGCGCATTACTTATCAACCAAAACGCAGTTACATTTTTTTTCTTCCATTTATATCTTTCTAGTTAATAAGTTGTTGAAATAAACATTAATTTATTTGTGTTAATTCTGTGGAATTTCATTGAACTACCCTTATTATCATAATCGAAATAAGGGGATCGATCAGTTCGTGGCGTCGATTATTTAATCGTAACGGGAACTTACAACTCTCGTTGACGTGCTATCTCGCGATCGCGTCTCTCCGCGAACGGTCGAAACAAAATGATTCACTAAAATCTGTCCTGAATTCCTAAGAATTTATTTACCGCAAAACTGACAAAGTGTTTATTTAAAAAATGAGGTTGAAGGTCGTCCTTTTCTTTCATTTCATTCATTTTCATTTTCTTTCTTAAGTATGGCTAACACAATATCTAATCAATTAAAATTTTATATTTTCACGTGAAAAGTTTCTTTAGATAATTATTATCAACATGATGACTAACTCTTACGGATTAATACGTGTCTGTAGGGCAATCCGGTGGACTTGATCGGCTTTTTACTTCGAAAGTTGAGTAATCGGTGTCGCTTTCTTACGCATCTTTGAACTGTATAAATGTTTTAAAATTGTTTGATCCAGAATGTACCACACCGGACAATCAAGAAGGCAGGTGCCTTGACTACAGAAAATGTAAACCTCTGCAAGAAATATGGCAGATACAGTACCGTACAGCCACCGATTTTTATAGACGATCAGTGTGCAGATACCAGGGCAATGTTACGATCGTTTGCTGTCCGAACGATCCAAACAAAGAGAAGAGAGAAATTTTAATAAAAACTGTGTATAAGTATAAGGCTTTGCGACCACCATACTGTGGTTTTAGCAACGTCTCTCATACCAGGGTGGTCGATGGTAAACCAGCTGAACTTGGTACGTTTTATGTCTTTCTTTCCGATTAATAATAAGCCATTTACTGCAAAGAATGAACTTTAAAGGCATTAAACAGCACATCAATGTACATTTCAATTAGACTAAATAATAATGCTATGATTTTATCGGTAGTAACTTTACTTATTAACTTGAATTATTTCTTTCTTTTACTTCATGTTAGGAAGAGTATCTTTTTGCTTGAAATAAAAAATTGATATAGGAGTAATAATATGGATAGAGATCAAAAACTGTTAGGGCAGAAATTACACGTTTGAACTTTATAGTTCAGTATAGTTCAAATAGAAATTATATAGAATTATTTAATAATTTGTATTCCACTGGGATAAAAATTTAATTTCTGTCTTTATCAAATCTCTATTTCAGAGTATTTGTACGTATGTACTTATCGTCTGCTGTATGATCGAATATCGAATAGGTAATAATCGTTGTTACTCGTTATGTGAGAAAAAATTATGTATATTCACAACTATGACTATTGCATTTTAGGCGCTTGGCCATGGATCGCTGCATTAGGTTTTCGTAATCCCCGAAACCCAGACAAACCACTATGGAAGTGCGGAGGTTCCCTGATATCGGCTAGGCATGTTTTGACCACAGCACATTGTGCACATATGGATGGAATAGAAAACATACACAATCATAATATTGCCATTCTTAGATTGGTGGAGGAGGTGCCATTTTCGAGTAAGTCCTCAAATATATATATATATATATATGCTATTGAGTATTACTGAAGTATCATATCCTGAAATTTCTTACTGTACACATATATTGTGTCATAAAGCGTGTACAATTCTTTCTCATACTTTTGGTCATTCGTTTCCTGCATTTTCATTTATTTTTTTATTTTTCAGGGTACGTATATCCCATTTGTACGAAAGAGCCCCTACGAAAGAGCAACTTCGTCGGCTATAACCCCCTTGTTGCTGGATGGGGAGCATTAAGATATAGTAAGTGATATCAATTTTATAATAAAATTAAACAGTTCCAGTCTTAAATATCTTTCTTATTTTCTTCGTAGGACGACCACGACGTAATGCATTAATGGAAGTACAAATGCCAGTGATTAAGAACGCCGAATGCAAAATAGCTTATTCCAAATTTCCTAATGCACCTGATATCACTGATGGTATAATATGCGCCGAACATGCTCAGGGTGGAGAGGATTCTTGTACGGTAATTAAGTTACAGAGTTACTACAAACTATACGGTATCTGAAGACACGTCGATTCGAATTAACATCAAATCGACGTCTTAAACATTAAAAATAATAGATAAACACAATTTAATAGTTTTGCCCACTTCTCGCACCTCGTTATGGTATTTAATCTAATTTCCTTCTAATCTTAGTTTTGCTCAAAATACATATAACATGTACGTTATAAATTGGAGTATTTCAATACACAAATCAATAGAAGATTATTACTGTATATAAGTATAATTTCAATACAATTCGATCGATATATTTCAGTATCTTTGATTAAAAATTTAACGATCCTTTCAGGCTGACCGCGGCGGACCACTGCTGATACAACATGAATTAACCTCGTATTTAATAGGTATTGTGTCTTATGCTTATAAGTGCGGCACAGCTGGGTATCCCAGCGTTTACACTAGGGTCACATCGTACCTTGACTTCATTCTCCAAGCGATGCAATAATATGATATTACTGTTCCATAAATATCATTGTGTAAAAAACGTAAAGTTGGATTTTCTTATTGTGGAGATAAGAAACAGCTCAAATTTACATTGTTTTGTACGTTACAAATTATAGGCTTAAAATGTACGAAATGTAACTTTGAAACGACACTAATTTTTTACGCACGATAAACCTCCACGACTTAGGTATGTAAAGATGATAAACGTATATTAATTCTATTAATTTGGTAATAATAAACCAACTTTCTGAGAAGTTCTGTAAATTTCGTTTCTGTTGTATCAAGAGAATAATGGAATATTCCACTTAGATCGTATACTTCTTGTATGTACGTACAAAATTTTCCGGCTAATCTAAAACACTTCATAAGATAGAGAGCTTCTGGAAATTCGGACACAGAGAGTGCATAAAATACAAGATAAGTCTCGTGTCTTTCAAAATTATTTTTTATTCGCTAAAAACGTCCTGTGTACTCATGCAATCACATGCAACCTCGAAACTTCACTTATTTTTTATCACTTTCCAATTCAATACACAGTTTCTGCATTTTTGACTATATGTAAGAGAAATTTCCATTCAGCCAAAGGTGTACTTACAGATTATAGATTCCTATACGACTCTCAGTAAAAATTTATCCGCACTCCAGATAGTTAAAACTTCTGTCGACCGTATTGATCCATCTGCACTCTTCGTATGACGTCAATATCTGTTCAGTGCTGCTGCGTAGGTTTCATTGTGTTACGTCAATTCGTTTGTGACCGTTGCGCGAGTAATGGCGCTTTGCAATGGTGATTTGCAGGAAAACAGTGCAGGATGCTGTGATTCGTTTCTTGTGGTCGGAGGTTATGTTTGATGCCTATATTTATCAAAGATTTAATGCACATTATGGAGAAAGTGTTTTGTCACGAAGTGTGTTTGAATGGGCACAAAAGTTCAAAGAAGATCGCACAAGTGTTATGAAAAAACAGCTGGACGCCCGTCCACATCCACGATGACAACATTGAACGTGCTCATGAACTTATGCTCTATGGAATAGACGAGTGACACTGGATAATGTGGCAAATCATTTGCAAATCAGCCACGGCTCTGCTTATGCAATAGTGCACGACAGATTTGGGTTTTAAAAAGTTTGTGCGAGATGGATGCCGAAAAAGCTGATGAAAAGGTGAAGACGACGATGCATTCGTGGTTCGCAGCTCAGCCCAAAACATTTTTTAATGAGAAAATACGAAGGTCCTTCGGCAAATGGACAAAGTGTATACAGAAATCGAGTGATTATGTCAAAAAATGATGTATGTCTTTTTTGACAATTGCTTAAAATAAATTCTACACCGACAGAGCGGGTAACTTTTTACTCACCCTCGTAAGACACTTAAATTTCCAATCTATTATGATGAATAAAAGAGCTTATACTATTAAATCTAATTGTATTTTGTTGCATGAGAGTACACGTGTATGTGATGTACATTACCTTTATATCCCCTTGAACGCTTCAATATTGCGCATATATACTATATTTTGTACAGCTTCTATAAAATTTCGTATGTTTGTTTAGGCTGTTAATCTAGAGGCTGGAGTACAAAGAAGTGGCACAATGATGTGGGCTGATGACATTTATAATTATCAAGGAATCACCCCTACATTCGCTCAGGTATATATCGTTGACTATAATGTATTTAACATATATGATTGTTAGAATATTAATAATTAATTTTTAATTCTATCAGAATTTTAATGAAACTGTCCCTTGGGAAGGAAGAACTGATACCTTGATATCACGGTTTGTACATCCTATATATACGACAAATTTTAGAACATTATATAACGAAGAACCAGATCATTTTATCATTAGTTGTATGATAATACAACCTTTTCATGAATTCTTTTATTATAAAAATATTACTTCTAAAATCCCCGCTTTAAAGGTCCAAAACACATGGCTAAAATTTTTAATCTTTTTGATAGATAGTCACTGTTGATACTTAACCGAGTATGGTCATATAGTCGGATAAATAAAATTTCCATCCTTTCAAATATATATTATATTCGTCAGTGGTAAATGTTATCTGTGTTGGCATAGTGAATAAATATATTGACGTTCCGTGTTTTAATCAGCAGAATCGTAATCAATACGTGTTTTCTATGTGTATAGAGTGTTAAAAACTTACTTGTTATAGCCGTGGGAGATGGTGATCTGTTAGAAAAAATGGATTACAAAATTGATCTGGAGTATAATTTTCAAGGACAACAGTTTTTATTGCGTCATAAAGTTCTCATGACGAGGAAACAGAAGTGTTATAGTCCTTACACGGATATAACATGTTCTTTTGGAAAAAACTGTTTAAAATTTCATTAACCTTTACTCTGTATTTATTATGTTGTTGAAAGTATGTTTCAAATAACAGTTAATATAAGCATCAAAATAAATAAACAACAATTAATTAGATAATATCGTAATAATATAATATAATGGGTGTAATAATAAATAATAAAGCTTAGAAAATGTGCTCTTGATGAAGCCGGTGAAAATTATCCTTTGTTCCGTGGTATATATAGAGTAAAACGAATGGTAGACCGCAGCATAGTGGTTTCCAACGATCCACACTTGTTCTAATTCCTCACTCAACGTCTTTCGTGTCCATTGACGTAGAAAAAAGTAAGTTATTGTAATATCGGAATATATTAAAGGTGTAATTTTGTCCGATTAATTATAATTTATTAATAATGGATTGAAAATACAGATATTAGTTAGACAGAGAAACGATGTTTGATTAACAGGAAAACTAAATGCAACGCTCGTATTTACATCAAATAACTTGACAACTATTTGGTAACTCTCTCTCTCTCACTAGCAACTCTAACACTCGACAACACTCGCAACTCAATTCTAACGACTCTATGCTCCGACGTCTCGATCAACTCTGAACCTCGCCAATGCATTCCTGCTCGGTCCTACACACACACACACACACTTTTCGGCTCACATACTCTGGCCTCTCGATTGCCACTCCTTGAAATATGAAACCGTACTTCTGTTTTGACGCTGCTTATCTTTTCTCGCGTCACTGTTACTAGGCGCTCTTGGATGTAAACAAACCACAAAAAGACGGCGTACACGGTGTTTTCTAATTTCAGCCGATCTCCAATCAAAGCTATTCTACGATATTACATTATCGTATAATAATAAGCTTTTAATCGTTTAATAATAACTCGTCAAGTAGAAATTCCACACGAAGCATTGTGAAGAATAATACTTGAAGAAGATCTATGTTCTTACGAGATTGGCTGTGTGCAAGAACTTTGTTGGATAGATTGTATCGTTTGACGAAAATTTTATTGTTGAAAGTTAAGAAAGTTGGAAAGAAAACCCACGCTGTCTCGAAGATATCTTGTTTTTCAGATGCTATAAATTGACAAATAACTAGATATTAGTATTGACATTATTTGATGTCATATCTGACCCTAAAGTATAAATAAAATCAATCTAGGAATTAATGAAATTTCAAATATTTTTTCTAAGAAAACAGAAGTTTCGTTCCTCCTAATGAGTATCACATGATGCAATAGAAAAATAATTTGACATTGAAAATCGTGTCAAGATCAATTTCGAAGCTATAAAATCGTCTTAAAAAAACGCCGTGATAAAAAATTTTTTGACACCTTGTACAAAGGTGTATATCAACGTAAGTGTACCTGTATGTCTATATTCGAGGTTATTTATCTATTCAAGATAGCAAAGTAAAAATACTATATAGAGGATTTAATTAATGTGTATATCAACGTATGTATCACTATATATAATACAATAATATTCTCGATATACGTACACGCGTCATAGAAGGTCGTTCGGGGAAAAATGTTCATGACACCGATATAAAAGTATCATATGGAGGATTTAATTAATGTGTGGATCAACGTATATATCATTATATGTAATTATATCATTATTATCAATATTATATATAATTATTATATTGTTATTATCATTATATGTAATTATATCATTATATGTGCATTTGGCAAATATTATTTGATATCTGGAAGCGACATGTTATTTATCTATTCAAGATAGCAAAGTAGAAATAGCATATAGAGGATTTAATTAATGTGTGGATCAACGTATGTATCACTATATGTAACAATAATATTGACTGTATATGTACGTGTGTAATAAAAGATTTCCGGTTTACAATGTTTACGATACTGATATAAAAATACCATATAGAGGATTTAATTAACGTGTATATCTACGTATATATCATTATATGTAACAGTAACATTATGTGCATATGCGTATAATATTGGTTAAATGTTAAATGTTAATATTGGTTAAATGCGTTAAAGTGAAATGTTATTTACCTATTCAAGATAGCAAAGTAAACATACCATATAGAGGATTTACTACTGTTAACACTCGGTATTCTCGTATTCAAAGTATTTAACCAAATAATTTGGGAATCCAGCCTACGAGCTTGTATTTAATATGATTATATTTAATATAACAACTTTACTCAATATACGCGTAGGATTTTAAATGTCATGAGGGTTGCAGCGGACTCAATTTTAATGTACCACACTTATACGTTAAACGCTTTGCTCATTGGTGACCTTATCTTAATCTTTCTCTTCTGCTATGCGAGTGACACAGTAAGTTTGATAGTAATCGGAACACGCGATTTCTTTAAAACACAATCTTGTTTTCCGCCCGACGAACACGATACGAGACGAGAGAATGATTTATGAACGCGATTTTCGAGTGATTCTTTTCGACAACTATTAAGCTTCATTTATAGCAATAGTCACTACCATAATCATGGTCAATCGTGGATGACGCAGTTACGCATTAATTCACTTTAACAATCCTAAATAATGGTTAATATCATACTGTAAATGTACACGTTAAAATTACGCTAATGACAGTTGCCGCGTACAATTTGTTCATTTACTTTGCAACTACTTTGTACATTTACTTTGTCGTTCTATTAAATTTATACACAATAGTATTTATTCTCGTTTTAATTTAAAATGAAATATGTTATTGTATGAATAGCAGAATATTCAAATAATTGAAGCAACTTTTTGTCCTCTAATTAATGATTCTCATTTAAAAAAATTTAAGAATTTTAATCAAGAAGATTTTGAAGTCTCGATCTAAAATGACCAAGGATTGAAACAGAGAATATTTTGATGCCAACAAATACATATTCTTCAGATATGAAACAAATGTGATAATAAAAATCGATGTACATGAATGAATGTTGAAATATTGGAAAATTGTATAATTATATCCATTCTCTGTTGCGTTTAGATGTTTCAATTAATGTTTCATCAGAATTTTTATCGAATATTTTAGAGGTACTGGCTGTAAGGTTTTTTTTTAAATTAAAATTAAAATTAAAATTAAAATTAAATGTAAGAACAGATTCAAAGTATAACATTTAAAAATTTGTGGTTATAAAATTTACTTGTATGTCATAATTATGTAAGTGAATTAATCTCATAATTAATTAAATGAATTTATTCTATGTGAGTAAATTATATTTATCTATAATAAGTCTTAACTTATTATTAATAATCAGCTAACACTGCATAATACTAAGTAAAGTAACTGAAAATTCTCGACGTGAGAATTAATTATAATTTCAACAAGAAAATAAAAAAGAAAAGAAAAGAAAAAAAAAATTCTATGTAAGTGATTGTTCTATGTAAGTAATTCTATGTAAGTAATTCTATGTAAGTGATTTGGGGCTCGGCCAGTACCTTGCCCTTCTTTGGGATATTCCGAATTATCTGTCCTCTCCGAGCTGCAAATCTGATATCTCAGATGTTAGGGAAACCCCCTGGCCGGTAAGGCACGATAGACAGATGAGACTAAACGGCTGGTGGAGAGGGCAATCATCAACAGAGGGTCACACCGTGCGGATACAATACTGAGGTCTCAATAAAATCTTACAACCGTGGTGTTCAGAACATCAAACTCTGTTTGCATACACCCGGTGCACATAAAGTGTCAAATTACACTAACACTGGATTTATCGAACCTCTTTCACCTTGACCAGTGGCTCTTTAGTTTATGATTTGCAACAGAATCCCTGCATCAACGCAGGTTCACGAAACATACAACTTCACGCACCAAATATCGATTACAGTCAATCGACACTAACAATCAATAATTTGTCTGCGAGATGCTCCTCTGGAAGTTTTAACTATATATATTCCGGTTTTAACTATATATATTTAACTATATATATTAACTATATATTTTCCCTAGGAACAGTAAGATTTTAACGATACAACTTTATCAAGAGATCTTAATGTCATAAACGGTATCGAAACTTCGTAATTCATATTGTTAAGGAAGAAAATATTGGTAATCTCCTCGAACGACGAGCGCTTGATATTCACAATTAGAACTCGATATCTTAGCTTCTTATAATATCCTAATAAAATGTTATTTATCGATTACAATTGTCCTGTCGTATTTTATTGTGTTTGCTTTATAAATGTGAACTTTATTCAAAAAGAGTTCATCGATATAACGGTATTGAAGAGAACTACTCGAGAAACTATATCTAGCCCTTGGATGGAGGGATTGCTTGCTTCTTACAATCGAATAATTGGAGTGTAACCAGAAACACGAACGGTAATTTAGCAATGGAGAAGAACTTTAGAACGACAGCAATTTTCTTCTTGTTTCTTTGAGAAAGGCACCGTTCATTTTATGTTTGACGAGAATGGGGTTGTTGGACGAATTTGATTAAAAAGGAAAGATCTTTAACAAATATTCTTCCCATTGATACATTCCTATATTTTTGATTTAATTATTTGAAAATGCAATTTTGCATATACCTATGTGCAATTATATACTATAATCGCAGGCGTTTCTTTAAAATGATGTACTATTGAAACAAGGCAAACTATCGTCAAATTCTTCGAGATTCAATTTCTCAAAAGAATGGCTCTATTGATTAACCAAACATAGTTCCCATAAGCATATACGTACTTCTCAGAAAAGATAGTTATATCTAGATCAATATTACTCCCCACAGTGACCTATATGTCAAAGAAAAAAAAAGACACATCAAGTATTAAATCATACTACTATTACGTCCACTATCTCTACAAATCCTCCACTCTTGGAAAAATCTATCTTATTCGAACGTAACGTAACTCAAATTAAATCTTTTCCATCATCATAAATACGAAACATTTATAAAATTATCATCTTCGATTATTTACTCAACATCTAGCTAACAAAATCTTCTCCATCGCCGTACCCCTTAATCCTGACCGCGTATAATTAACGTATGAATAGTTAATTTATTGAAATTTAAACGACCATTTTACGCTACTTGTACTCGAATGATTTTAGGATCTTGCTGTATCTCTTGCACAGTGTTATACTGACAGGCGAGAAACATAGAAACGTAACTTCCGATCCACTGATTTACCCTAAACACACGATGATAGGTTATACGGTGGACGCAATACAGAAGCGTTTCCGATGCAATTCGAAGGTGCGTTGTTACAATGGAGTTCATCGATCCATAGTGACTATTTCCCCGCCAACTACAGCCTGTAATAACGGAATAGCCAATAAAGTATATCCTGTCGATTTAATCGTTACCCCCACGGTGCACCGCGCGCACGGAGATCGGATCGGTGATTTTCACGTGATGTTTCGCAAATCGTGAGGCGCTCGCGTGATTCGCGCGTTTTAAGCGTTCCCGCTCTTCCCGTCCGATAGAAAGAGAAAGGGAACAGGGGGAGGAAGGAAGAGGGAAGATACGTGATGCGGGTTCAACCTGCCGCGGGAACCTTTAAAGAAGGTCGGTGCAACGGGAGAGATGTAATTTTAATAAATTGGAGAGCAAGTCATTGTAAAAGATTGATATTCAGATGTTGGAGATGCAGCAGATTTACAACTCGCTGGAATTAAGTTAGTTAAGGCGTTGAAAACCTAACGTCTTTTCAAAGGCGTTTGCCGCGTTTCTTTTCAAATCAAAATACATACATACGATACGAACAATGTATGCGCCTAAAGTTTTAAAGTTAATTTCTATTCAAGGAATGGACTGTTTTATTATAGATTTAGGAAATTGAAAAGAAGCAATTGCTTGTTTCTAAGAAAGAATCGCGAGAAGTACAGTTAGAAACTGTATTGTGAATCACTTTTCCTGGTTTCCGTAACGAGGAAGTGAAAAAAAAACGCAGACAAGTCAGCGTTTACCGCAGCTAAATGGAAGATACGCAGGTACGAGTCGTTACAGTTTTGTCGTTGCAACGATTCCCGCTGCGTAATTTGATAATGAACAGTTGAAAAATAGCAGCGTTGTGTCCGTACTCTTTAATATCCCATTATATGGAAGTTAACGACCGGAAAATACACCGCTCGACTACTTGAAGGAAGTAGCTCATGAGCAAGTCTTTTGTATCCTCGCAATGGTATAATTCCTGTAACGTCTCGTTCTCGGAGGATTTATTTCGTTGATTTGTACTTGTTTATTGCTTTTGTGTTTTCATGAATGGAGCATGTCGCATGCGATTCGTAATATGGTTTTAATGGCGTTTCGACTTCAATGATATCAGCGGCTGATTGCGCTTCCCGTAAGAAGCTTCCAATCATTATGTATTTTAGGAACAACAGATAAGGATATTTAGAGAACGAATTAATTATTCAATTGTTCGCGCAAGAAATACCTGTCTCTTTTTCGAAAGTTATAAATGCTGTTTTCAAAGAGTTCCTTAGCTCACCATAAACCAGATAAGAATCTTTGGTTCCGTCTAGAAAAAGAAACCTTCAGATCAAACCGAAAGGGGTTCGGATTATATTTTCTAATCGTATTTGTATATTTCTTTTTACGGTCAGCTTGTCATCCACGTACAATCGAACAGAGAGTCCATTAATTATTTCCCTTCGACTTGTTTCAGGGGGAGCAT
Source organism: Bombus vosnesenskii (assembly GCF_011952255.1). NCBI lineage: Eukaryota > Metazoa > Arthropoda > Insecta > Hymenoptera > Apidae > Bombus > Bombus vosnesenskii. The sequence goes on along the minus strand of NW_022884058.1, from coordinate 615 downwards.
CTCGGAAGCCATGCCGGCTGACGAGTTCGCTGGAAATCGAAACAGAAGCAAACCAAGACTGCAACCACCTTAACGAACCGCTATTATCACTGGCAAGGTCATCGGGCAGACCGGATCTAATCATGCTCACGCCGACCATGCTTCCTGTGCACTCGTTCCTCTTTCTTAACGACGTCAACCAGAAGATCGGGTGCTAAAAAATTCGAAATCGAGTTGATTGAAAATCTCAAGGAATATTAAAAAAAAATACGAATAAACAATTTGATATAGAAATCATCCATTTTGGGCAAAGAAAAGAAACAATCAGAAAAAGGAATAACCACAGAAGCTCTGAATTTCATTGCTTCCTAATGGTACTTCCTTGGATATTTTTACATTCTGGAGGCGTGAACGAACTCTGAAAAACAGAAACGGCTTCTATCGGATGATCGAAAGAACTACCTGGACACTGAGTATAATTATTCACACGTGCGGATGCCATTTCCGGCATGTTTCTCCATGAAGAAGGTCAGCTTCAGTTTTTGCCACTTGTAGATAGAAGTTGAAGTGGCGGACGTCTTAACGAGGTTGCTAGAATGTCAAACAAATAGATGAGGGAAATATTATGAAGATATA
>NW_022884057.1:0-28732 GCF_011952255.1 Bombus vosnesenskii | reverse complement strand
CTTTTCAATGGTGTTGAAATGAATTGTATTGTCGTCTTGTCGCGTACTAAAATTGCGATATATGGACGGTATTAAAAATTGACGTTGAAACACAACTGATTTTTGCAATTTAAATAACGGATGTATTGAAACGAATTCAGTGGATTTTTCAGGTAAATTTGTCGTTTGTTTTACCGGGTTTGATCTTGGATCGACTTTAGTATATTTTTTATATTTAATTGAAATGGGGAATTGCGTTATGTTATTTGTTGATACTCTGTAGGTTAGAAATGTTAGCATCGTTATTTTAGAATTAATATTTACAAAAGGCATAAATGTAATTGAATTCTAAAGAGGATTAATTAAGAATGCTCAAGCTTTTTGTGAGATTCGTTTTTTCTTGCAAGCTACCTCTATAAATTAGACCTCTCCTGAAGGGACACGCAGTTTCGTCAACCGGTTTCTTCTAACAAGATTCGTAGAATTAGCTTTTTGCGAAGGGACTGATTTATGAATATTGTTTCTTCTGAAAATACTGCTTTGTTACCATAAAAAATCAAGGACAGGTTTTCGTAGTTTATATTCACCGAAATATTCACACACACAATAATTTCGAACAGTACGATTAACAAATTACTAGATATGTCTGTACAAATTTCACCTTACGCTCGAAGATACAAGCAAAGCGAAAATTAAATTTCCAAAATCAAATATCAAGAACAGTAAATAACTATATGCAGAATATTCTTCTAGCGAAAGACAGACAGTCTCTCTCTACTCACTATGTACATACGAAGAGAAAGATACACACTACATTCCAAACACATGTCCAAATACAGGAATGACCTCGTAACTTACATAACACCACAACTGAAGAAATTACACCATATAACATTGAATGTGAGGGATGTAATATGGCACATCAATTATCGAACAAAAAGTTTCATAAAATTCAAATTAAAAGAAATATGGGATCGCGAAACACACAACGGGTGTGCATAAGTTATGTACGTAACTTCCAACTTACACACATGCAATAGGTTTAACCGTTACTGGCGTTGATAATAACAGAAGCCCAGTCATGGATCCGTTACCATGTCTAGCGTTGTTTCAACGAGTTTCATTCCCACTTGATTTAGTGTCGCTCCTAACCGCTGGTTCACGCAACAGAGAAGGATAAAATGAACCACGACAGATATACAATTACATACTTACGTACTATATGGTTCAAAGTCTATAAATAATATTGTAGACGGTATAATTAGAAGCCTTCTGTACTATTTCCGCACGCAGTAACGTCCTAAACGTATACACGGAAAACTTTAAATCGTAGCACAATTGAAGCCAGAAGAAATTTTAAAGTGAGCTAAAAAATGAAAAACAAGCCGAAGATTCAAGAATAACAGAATTACACAGGAAACTCTATTTGGTGGGGGGAGGGAGGGGGGTGCGTTTGAAAATCGATCGCGTATTACGCGGTAGGTAGTAGTTGACTGATATGATTGGAGTCATTACGGATTATTTGATATCACTGTAACTTTTTGAATAAAATTCAATGTCAAGATTTATTCATTATCGATACTTATCTTGTTTACAGTAGATTGCAGAATCGAGATATTCTGTTCGTAATTTTTTATGAAAATGTTCTTCGCTTTGATGAAAAATTTTTATTTTTAAAATGATATAAATGTGATATCTCGACGATATAAACGATGCTTTTCTTTATCTGTATATAAACTAAGCAACTTCTAGTTTTATAGATTTTTACACAAAGTTCGTTAAAATCATACGTAAGAAATATTTTCTTTAGATCTTGTACCGATTTACTGAATTACATATAGTAAATCATGCTAATATTTAATAACTAAATATAACTAGATATAAGTAATTATATTAAATAACAAACGGGATCACAATATTGTTTATGGGTACAGAGACCTTAGAAAAATTATGATCGTAGTCACGTAATTACATTGGTTCCTCAAGAATCCTGTCTACCTTGATAGATCATTAAGCAACGTGACTGGAATCGCATTGCGTCGTCGAAGGAAAATTTTTTATCTTTACTTTGTTGTATGAAAATGCTTTCACTGATTGTGTAGAGGTCGGACTGAGGGAAATCTGTGTTCGTTTCCATAACAGTAGAACGATGGATCTTGAATAATAGATACATTTCTGTTATGTATTATAAACACGTAACTAAAGAGAATTCCATAATATTACCCAAAAACAGTTCATTCAATTTTAATTTCTGACTAGAAGAGACGAGAAATTTGCTAATGGAAAATTTTCATTTTTAAAATGCTTTACATTTATTAATACTCTTTTTTAGAAAACGATACTTATCGTACCATCTAATACTCAAAGATCAAAGCCTATCACAGTTTTCTGTTCCATCTTTTTTAAATGCTTAAAATATTAAACCTAAATTTAATATTTTTTATCATTTTATTAACACGAAATCTGTTATTAATTATTTCCTGTAATATTGTACAAATATTTCAGTCTTCATTTTGCCATACTAATACATAATGATCGTGATCTATCTTGATCATCTATCTTTTCCAAACTGATAATGTATTCCTTCATGGCATTTACCAGTTTCACTTCCTTATTGTTCATTTATCACCTAGTATCGGTAACAGATTATGTTATACGTGTTTCGTCGGCAAAACAAACAGAACTAAAGGATCTAAGAATCGCTCAGTAAGTAACAATGCGATTATGGCTGATTTCAGACAATCTGCGGCATTAAATTTTCTCACGTTATCTCGTAACGATCGTGATTTTCCTTCTGATCCTTCAGATTAAACGTCCTTGAACATCGTTAACTAAATCATGAATTTATAACGAACCCCATTTTTCATTATTTTCTAACAAGATTCCAAAAGATATGAAAAGTAGACAAAACGGAGAGTTTATCTGAACATAATATTTATCGAATAAATCGAAATTTTATTACACGTATTTAAATATTTAAATAATCTATCATTCGAGTGTGTAATTTGTAATTATAAAATTTTATAATTCGTAAACTCGTAGAAGGCAATTAAAAACTCATGAATACACAAGTGTGTGTCACTTCATGTATGTACTTGTTGTATCGGGTCTTTATGACATTCAAATAATAATATCTACATTTAGCTTTCGAAAATTAACTTGCTAATACGAAGCGTATTTACCTTCATATTTTATAATAAACTTAATTATTTCGTTAGCAATGAAACATGTGCAGAAATGTAAAAAATCGTAGACAAATATAATGTTCCTAGTTTTACTTAACTTCTTAATTTTATTTACAATGATTATTGTAACGAAGTGTCTTGAAGTGGCAATAACTCAAATTTAATCCAATTTTTACGAACACATAAACTCGAATTTTATTCTTTAAGATATAGTTCATTCGAGTAACTCTGAAACGTAATTAATTAAAGCTTAGAAACGAAAGATTAAAAACATTTAATCCTCAATGGTGTATCTATTCCACTCTATATTAATGTAGTATCGGGAAGAAGGGCCCAAGAAACGTCGAGCTAACTACAGACAATGTCGCGAGAGCCGAGGCGCTGTCGGCTCCATCAATGCATTACCGGGTCCTGCAGGTAAATAGGTAAATAGCCGAAAAGACCTTCGTGACCCTGGCTACGAGCGTCTGTAAAACACGTGTGCGGTGGGCCCAGCAATAGACAATAGAGCGCTACAACGGCCCGAGAGGCAGTCGAAAAGCAGAGAGTGCGAGTTGAGGAGCAGAGTGCGAGTTGAGCGGAGACGGAGGTTGCGAGTGGCGTTGCCGAGAGAGTGTGGATTGCGCTGTTTTCTGTACGTTTGGTGTGCATAGTTCAGGTTGAACAACAATCGTCTTTTTCTGTCTGATTAACATCTCTATTGTCCACTCTTTGTAAACACATTATATCACGATATTACATTAATATTAAAAAAACATACAAATCGGCGTCAAAAGATGTCAATATTTACAATCATAAAAATCGCCACGTTAAATCATCTTTTCATCTACTAATCCCACTCATAACAGCACACTCATCAAACAAACTATCAATGATCGCAAACGAGTCACAATGCCTTTCACATTTTACGTAAGCAAAAAAAGAATACAACGATCGTGATAGAAACTTTACAAGTGTCCCATTTACATATGTGCGTGTTTGTATCAAGACTGCAATCAGTAAGATTAATCTCGTCTGTAGTCGACAACATGCTTCTCCGCAACCTTACTAGTTGGCACCGAATAATGGTACAATCGTCTCGTAACATGTATGATTGATAACTCGTCACGCTAGAGGGGCATATTCATTACTCGTCGCTTCAGATTGCATCACGTTAATATTAATTAACGACAGAAACTACGATAAAGGTCGCGAACTCTCGTATGTTGAACCTTAACATTGGGGCAGTGAACGATATTTATGGAGTAGAGATGATATAGCACTGCACGTACGTAGCTATGCGCATAGCATCGGATTCCATTGACTGTTAAGGGAATTAAAATGAGAAGAGAGAAGAATTTTCCATAACGATGCTACTAAACGGTATCGAAAAGAATCATTTCGTCGATAGTCTACAATAAAAGATTATAATACGTACTTGAGGCGGATAAGTCTCCTACGTGAAAATTACATTGAAGAAGAAGAAGAGAAAGAGAGCGATATAGAACCATGCGTTCCTTCAAGAAAAAAACCGACTAGATGAAGTAAGTAGTTCGCAAAAATATAACGTATCGTACCTTCGTGACTTTCCATACGAAAGTCGTATTCAGCTCTCCGCGGCTCACCGAATTAAAAAAAAAATCGTGTTTGTAAGTGTGCTTTAGATACCGAAAAAAACAAGTTTTAAAAATCATGTGACAAGCGCATTTTTAAATCTGAGACGTTATCCTCTTTTGTTCTCCCGCCCCTGCCTTTTCTACGCCCGTCGAGATCGAATTCTCGCGATATTTTGCAATTCGTAGCTGCCTCTTTGGCACGAACAATTAATGTCACGTTTTTAGAGGATTAGACGCTGAAACTATTAAGAGCTGCTCGTCAGAATATTCCTTTTAATCTTTCACGTGATGTAAACTTCCGTGGTAATCGACTTTGAAGTTTATTATCTCGTAATCTTTTCATCGAATTTTAATTCTTTTAGGCTTAAATCTGCCGAGTTTCTGAGCACTGCGTACACATGCAAGCAAAATTTCTCTGAGAAGCGGAAAACTTCGAAATTTTTGTATTTATCTATAACGGCATTGTTTTGCATTTGTATTTGTATTTATCTAAATTTCAAGAATGTCTGAATGTTGCGAAAATTAAGACATCGATATTTTCTTGGTTGCTTGTGGTAGCTGGTATGGCAAAGTAAGTGTACGAAATTTCTGGGATCTATGGGAAAATTCTCGTTTAGCAGTTACGCGTAGGAAAACTTTCAGAAGCAATCGTAATTAAGAAATTGACAGTGGAAAAAGTAATTGGCCGATCGCGAATGGTTTTTCCACGCTTATTATAGCTTTAAATCGCGTTACATCTACAATTAGTCTTGAATTGTACCTCCGTAAAAACAAAAACATGTTTCTCCACTGTAACAGCACGAACGACTCCCACGCATACGTCGAATACTCGCTGCGCTTCGAATTCCAGGTATTTGTAGCTCGACGATATTTCTCGAAACACTCTGAAATTGGAATATTCTTCGCGCATTTCTAAGATTCTCCAAGAAGAGATTTCAAGCACTTCTAGGGAGAAATTTCTTGGAAGATTATCTCTGTACTCTTTATGAACATAACGTGAACTTGGCATTATAATATACAGCATGTTGAATGCTGGAATTATCGATTTTATATACAGATTGTTACGACCGTTCGCGGAGAGACGTTGTTGGAATAAACTGTGATTTATAACTTGTTATATCGGTGTCTTATTCAATTCAATAACGCACACAAATACAAAGGAAGGGTATTGCAGATTTATGGAGATTATGGAAAAAGATATTAAATTTGTCAATAAATGCTTTGTTACAGTTGGTACGACCGTTCACGGAGAGATGCGGTCGCGAGGACGCGTCAGCGAGAGGCGTAAATTCTCGCGACGACTATGTTAATCGACGCCGCGAAATAGTCGTTCCCCTGTTTCGGTTAAGACAACAGAGGTGGTTCAATGAATGTAACACTGTATTAACAGGTTAACATAGAATGATATATTTTACAATAATATGATGAATATGTTACAGAAATTTGACTCAACTTTACGATATCTCTAGATAAATTCGTTTGCTCGTCAGATTTGTCGAAGTGTCACGTTTGACTCGTCAGAAGGAACTGATCCCCTTCGATTATTCCTTTGTCTCATTTGGAAGATAACCCCCACTATGCTCGGGTCACGCCACCGCTCGCGCCTATGATCACGTATGCCTCTTCTTGCGTGAAAAACGTAACGGTCAAACATCGACGTTTCTAGAGCTCGCTGCTTGGCAACAACTATGCTCTCGTCGATACATTGTATATGATCCGACGGGCAGATAGGGCGGTCTGCCTGCGACACTGTAGGGCCGCGAGCGACGGTTAGAAAATACAGCCTGTGGTAAGCCTCGTGGCGTAACACAGATTTTACGTTAATTTTATTCGAAAGATTTAGGTCAAATTTTTCCTTCGAAGAAGATTTTCTGTCTTCAAAAGCGATTTTCCATCATTAATCGAAATATCATTTTTGCAATGGCTTGCTAGTGGGATTACGTGTTAAAACGTTCAGCTTTAAAGAGGATTATCTCCAGCTCGGCGAGACTAGGCTCTCTAAAAATTGATGAATCCTGTACAGACAATATCTATAGTAAGCAACGCGTCGTCAAAACTTCAAAATATTATTACCCCGCTTTTACGTCGCAGATGTCGACAGAAATATTAATGAGATTTCCTAAGATAATCTCATACTTATTTGTATCGTTAATTCAATCGACTAAGGAACAAGTGGTGAAGAACTATTAGCAGAATCCAGGGAAGGTTTTACTGGCAAGTTTTATTACAAAACATCTAAGAACGATTTACATCATAATAAAAATAATCGCGCTATCTCGTCGCGTGACATGCGCACGAGGGCTCTGCGATTGCTAATCGATCTACAAATACTTACACGTACATATGTACAAAACTCGTGGCCATACACCACGTTGTCCATATTATTTCATCTCGTTAATATATTTTGTATATTTATGATGTTATTATTTTACTAGTATAACGATTATTGCACTATATTCTATAAGATGGAGCTTTTGTACGAACAATTTCAGGAACTTTTATAACAAAGGAAAGTACTAATTTTTAACATTAACTACCCACGACAATTTACGACAATTATTTTAACCTACGTTCTTACTCTAATTTTTATTCGCTCGCCTAATGATTGAATTTTTAATCGATCATTGTTGATGAAAAATTGCGATGATAATTGCATTGCGGATCTTTATGCAAATGCATATTTTCGTGGATACAATAATACAATTGAAAGATTTGATACAATCGAAAGGACTTGGGCAAAAGTATGTTTCTATCCATTAAATATCATCGATAGTGCTGTACTTTTGGATATTTTACAAAATTTTGCGTCATACGCATTCTATATATTTTCGTATCTTCGAATCACCCATAATTGCATAAAAATCCGCTGTTTTGTGATAATGAATATTAATGACGGTGGAATTTAAGATTCCTGGATTCAGTAACTTGTCTTACTCTAATACATGTATTGCACGTTTTTGGAAGACTAAAGATTCTTTGCTCGAGATCAACGCGTCAAATATTGTACTTCGTGGTGAACGTTTCGCTACAGCCTTTCGACCTCTGTGATCGAGTTTTCGCTTTTCCTCGATTTTATACTCGATCTCCGTAGCATGCTACTCCTTAAAGGTTCACCGCGAAGCGACGCTCTCATCGAATTCCTCGCACTGCATCTAGAAAATGATCGGAACATGGCGACCGGTGGTGTCTCCTCGTCCTCGCGTTTCCTGTCAAAACATTGCGTTTAAAAATATTTAATCCAATCGCTTAAAGATTTGAATAACTTCCCAACTCGATCCTTCTCTTCTGTTCAAAAGATTTAAAAAGCATTTGAAGAAAGAAGATAGTCCAGTTTTCTTTTGAGAGATTTAACAGATTTTAAGAAGAAAGTAATACGAAAGCATACGAAGATGTAGATCTAACAGAATCTTGAACTTCGAGCTTGAAGATCTGTGAATATCTTTGAAAAAAGGAGACCGAAAGTTCCTTTATGTGATTTTACCTTCCGATACAAGGTACATCCCACATCTTCTGATCTTTTCCAAAATCCTCGCTGTCCTGCAGCGTCTGCGGAAGATCCTTATTCAATGTTTCCGGCAAAAAGAGAGTCAGAAGACCGCCCATAATTCCGAGTGTGCCTAGCACAAGAAGAGGTAGGAACGAGGACACAACATTGAGATAGACTACGAAGGGTGCGAGGATACTAGCAACGTATCCCATTATATGTATCAAAGCTACACCCTGAGCTCTAACCACAGTTGGTAATACTTCAGCCGCATATTGGAGACCGATATTGTATGAAATGTTTATCCAAAATCTACCGAGAATTGCCAGAGAAGCTGTATATATACCTGAAAAAAAATTTTAGCATTAGTTTTTAATTCTAATTTTTCATGAAATAATTTTAGAAAATTTTAAGGAATAAAAAGGGAAGAAATTATTTTATCTGTCTGTAATTTGTCTGGTTGTCTGCAATAGTTGATACAAGCATTTGCTAAGCTTAATATAAGCGTGCTTAGCTCTAAGCTAAGCACAAGCAATAAGCTTCTTATCTATAAAACGTTAATCTAGTCAACTTGAATCTAAGGGATTGTATTATGGATTACGGCTACTGAAAGCCATATAGCACTGCTGGAGCGCTGAAGCCCATCATTTTGAGGACTATTGCCAACGCCCTTTGATATATGCGGAAATACGAAGCGATCTTATGATCAAAGCAGTAGAAGGGGAAATAAAATATCTATACAACGGATACATGATAGGGCTTGGAAACTATTCTAGCAATGTAGCAAATAATCTACAAGCATTTTCATGTTATAAATATTCCAAAATATACATTTTCTTCCTTTCAAAAAGCACAATGTTATACGAATGAAAAATATTCGTCTGATTAAGTCAGAATTATCGACTTAGGTTATTTAGAAGATTGATCAGTAATATAGAAGGGTGAATATATAAAAACGAAATGTACGAACTATTGGAAACGGCAGAAGCCCTGATGCTGAAGATACCAGAAATGACGAGGGAACCACATGCCAGCCATCTTCTGCCCCATCGATCAAGAACGAGCGTGAGGAACGTGTCAGCAGGCAGCTCGGTTGCTGCAGCAATCGTGAACGTAACAAACACGTCCAGGCCTAAATTATCGACGTTTCGTACATGACCATCGAACACCAAAGAAATCGCCATCCTATATTTCGTAAAACAATTTCATATGATAAAGAAAAGCACGCTATCATATTTCATGTGAGAAGCAAATTCCTTGCTTCAGAAATGAAGTATTTTTAGACAAAAGATATAAAACTGTTCGTGAGATTTTTACAAGATACAATTCCGATTTTACGTCAATCTATTTGATATCTGTTTAACAGCGATACGAACCAAATAACAATAAATAGAATCGTGATATTCCGTAGTCGTGGCGTTCTAAATAGATCCAACACGGAGTACGTTTTGTCTGCTTCCTCCTCTTTGCAGATTCTGGCACAGGTTTCCTGTTATTAGCAAATTTTTAACTAGTTAATGTCGTTTGTCTGTTTTTCTTACAAATTTATGTGAATCTGTTATGTGTACAAAGATTACGATAAAATCCGGAAGAAAGTTTATGTTATATTTGTATGAGACGATCCTTTCGAAATAGTTTACTTGGACGTTCGCAAATTTTTTCATTTTACTTTATAAAACATCAAACCTCTAAAAGTCGATTATCTCCTTATATCGTACATTAATGTTAATATTGCCATGATCTATTCATAGACTGAGCAGTTTCCAAATGTTTAATCTATTTGTATAAAAATTTTCAAAGATAAAAACAATATACAAATTCAATAAATAACATTACAGAAATAGACAATAACAGACAATAACAGAAATTGACAACAATTTATCGCTGGCAATTTAGGTGATGAATAAGATATAAAATTACTAGGTTGTAAACAAATTTTCATTACGTAAAAGACCCAATTAGACTTCTATTCAAAGAAAATGATTATATGATATGCTTAAAGGCATATAAATTGGTATTTATAGAACGCACATAAAGCAGGAAAGATCATAAAAGTAGAAAATACGGAAAAGATTGCGGTAATCGGTTTATTTACCCGGAATCGTCTATAGATGTCATCGGCCACCTTGGTGCCGTTGATTCGCTCGAATTTACCAAGGATTTTAATGGCCCTGTCTATCTGACCTTGGCTGACCAGCCATCGAGCGCTTTCCGGTATCAACCATGGCGTACCTACGGCTAGAACAAGAGGAACTGAGGTGACAATACAGGTCATCCTCCGGTCGGCCAAATAATAGGCGATCCAGGGTAGAATGCAAGTTGCAAATGTGAAGAATATTGCGATCGACATATTCGCTACGAATGTCCTCCACTTTGGTCCAACGTATTCTAATACTGGAATAAAAAACATAATATTTAGAAGAATCATCTGTGAAAGAAATATTCTGTGAATAAAGAATGGAACAATATATTAGGTTGTCGCAGAAATTTCTTTCGTCTCGTATGGAGATAATAGACGCATACTATTTTTTGTTTTATATTATTTTATTGAATTATATTCATTGGGACAAAATAGATCATACGTAATTCAATAAAATAATATAAAACGAAAGAAACTTTTGGGGCAACTTAACGCAATATGAAGAAGAAAAATTTGAGTTACAAATATATAAAATGTAGATATACAATATATAGATTAATTTAACAAACGTGTTTAGTTCTACGATTAAATCGTGTTTAGATCTAATAACAAGGACTTTAATAATTTCCCGATGATTGTTCAAGCCCATTTAAGTTTCCGTAAGTGTTTCGATACTTATCGACAAGAATACGTTTCTATTTACGAATTATACAGGGTGGTTGGTAACTGGTGGTACACGCGGAAAGGGGATGATTCTACGTGAAAAAAGAAGTCGAAAATATAGAATAAAAATTTTTCGTTTGAGGCTTTGTTTTCGAGAAAATCGACTTTGAATTTTTGCTCGGTACGCGTGCACTTTATCACGTCTCGTTATAACGGATCTCACTGTAGATCGTTGTCTCAATTGACGTTATTTTTAAAATTTTTTAAATTTTTAAATTTTTAAATTTTTAAATTTTTAAACTTTTAAATTTTTATTCTATATTTTCGACTTCTTTTTTCGCGTAGAATCACCCCCTTTCCGCTTGTACCACCAATTACCAATCACCCTGTATTTCTTAAAGATACAAAAGGTAGAATCACGCGTAACTAGCAATATCATAAATTAACTGTGAATAAACGGATCGTTAGAGTCAAAGGATCATTTACATAATTCAAACACGAGCGTGTGTTACCTTGTTAAGCTATTTATGGTAGATATTGAAAGATCGATAAGCCTGAGATACATATTTATGTCGAAACGAACATTCTCTACGGAAAGTCGAGTCTAATTCGATGAAAACAATTGACTTCCTGAACGAACATATCGATATATATCCACAGTGCAATGACAAGTAAATATTACTCTATTTTCGTACAAGAAAACAGATTAAAACGATGAGAACTTATCTTGAACAATTGAACTGACCTTCGCGATGAATGAATCTCGCAATTTCACGAATACGTAGACGAAATTAATGTCTGGTGCGTATACGTCCAATAAATTAGAAACGCAAGGTTGTAACTCTTTAATCGCATAACAGGACGTCTATTTCGTCTATTTGTAGTTGCCGTAAAATAGGGAGTAATTGCTCTTAATGAAGCAACCGTGTTAGCCACTTAATAGTGGCTTGCTTCTAATCCGGAATCACCTTCAATTAGTTGTAACTAGTGGCTTCCTGATAATTACCGCTCAGTGGTTGTTTCTTTTTTTTGCTTTATTATAATTGCGATGCTTGAACCATGTTTACCATGGAACTCGCTTCCTTATTTAAGATCACTTTGCACCATTGATTTTTACTTTTCATGCTTCATAATGAACCAATTTATAATTCATAATAAACCAAAATGACGAACGTTCGTTTAAATCACGAGTTTCAGATATTTCTATTCTCTAAAATTACCTGAATTAATTTTTATTAAATAAAATAGCTATAGGATAATTCCACAAATCAGATATTTTGAGCAGATATCTCGGAATTTCCTGTTTAATTCGCCGTAAATTTTCCCAATACGCTCTGGACCTCCTACATATATATAACGTGTCTATACATAACTGTTAATTCATCATTTTCTCGTAATCCTAACAAACAATGCTTAAAAACTTTAACTACATTTTGGATTATTATCTCGCACGAATAAATTTTAAGCTATTAATCGCTTTCCCGAAAATCTGGGTTGGTTATCAGCTTCGGTACGAGACCATCGAGTAACTCCGGTACGCATGAACGGAAATAATCTTCCAGTTATATCCAAATGTTTAATAATTTTCTACATAGAAATTTAATGAAAAATAAGAATAGAAGAACCTCGCATTACAAAAATCAACTTCCATGAAATCTAAATATTATTTATGCTGTCTGTAATTTTCAACATCTTCTTTCGCAAATCATCATCACCATCATCATCATCACCATTGCGACAGCCATTCTAAAATATATGTATCATTAATTTAATAGAAAATAAGAGTAGAAGAACCTCACGTTATAAAAATCAATATTCATAAAACCAACAAAATATCGTTTTTTAAATATATGTATCATTCAGTTTGTATTGCCTTTACAACGCGTAGATAGGGCGAGGAGATCTCTTCTGAAGACGAGATATTATTCTCATAGAAAGGATACAGAAAGGAGAAGAAGACGTAAAGAAGCTTCTCTGAGACCACTCGTTTCATCACTTCGCCTCTCAAGGTTTACTGCCTTTAACATTACATTATTCGCGCAGAAAAAGTATTCGCTTTTCTCCCAGCTGTTTCCGTCACCCTGTAATTTCATATCGTGTTACCGTTCGATCAAAAGCGACAACTCATTTATTGTAAACGAAGATTCCGTGCGGCACAGTTAGCAAAGATAAATTACAGACGATCGTATTAATAATAATAATCTGACCGATATCTCGCAATGCGACCAATCGATAAACGCGAGCACCGTCCAACGCAAGGACGTTGTTAACGTTTCGAAACTGATTAACGTTCGTTCTCTTCTTTCTTTTCTTTCGTTTCTTCCTTCTCGCCCGTTGGCTCGTAAAAGTATCTTAGCATTTATAGACATTTTTTATTTATTTATATTTATTATATATGATGGTATCATAATTAGTACAACAAAGTATTATTACGTTTCTGTTATATATTCATGAATATATTGGAATTTCATTAGGATCGTAATAAAGTCATATAATAATTATATCGAATATGACGTCAGAATTATAAATACGGTTATTATAATGCAGAGTTTCAATTAAGTAAATTTAAAAATCTATATACAAGATACAAAATTATTTAGCGTAATTATATATTTCACAGTAATTACAAAAATATTTAATTATAAAAATAGTCAAACATTTATTATATTAATAAATCCCGATATTTGATAACCATTTATTACATGTTTAAGATAACTATTTATGCTGTATATTTGTACTAAATAAATGTTTGCATTAAATATCTCGTAACTTCTATGTGCATCTTCAGAAATGCTTCAAACTTTACCAATATAATCATTACAATGCTAATGAAATTTCAGAATGTTTTATATAACACATATTCTACATACATATAAATTTTCTGTGGCAAATATGTAAATGCTTTTATAAACTACTAGGTTTATACGCTTTGCAGTCTCATATTTTCCTCCCACTGTTAGCATTATCTGCAGTTTGTATGTGAGTTGTATGAAGTTGATCGAATTCTACGCTTTCAACGAGCTGGTCGAGTGAGGTTCTGCTTGAATAAGTTATAAATCCTGGCAGGAAGAAAGGCACGTGTTATTGATATTGACTGATTAGCTGGAATGTTGAATAGGAATTTAAAGAACCAACTCAAACTTTATCGATAATAAAATATGGAAAATATGACTGCAAATAATACGTGAAAAATAATGGAAATATTCTATAGGATATTTGAATGTTTATTAGAGAATTTTAATAATAATATGGAACATAAAGAAGAAAGAAATTCGATGATACTAAATAATGATGATACTGAAAATTTCAGTGATTTTTATTAATATAAAATTAACATTAATATAAATAAAAACAAAATCTATTATAAATGATATAGACGAACTTTTTAACTAAATATCGTTAGAAAGAAAAGTGACACAAGTATACATACGAAACAATACAAAAAATCCGCATCTATCTAGAGAAATTTGTTATGAATTTCAAAGTCTGTATAAATACGTATACTAATACATAAAGCTTCTAAAGCTCTAAAGTTTTAATGTTTAAAAAAAAGTACAAAAATATTTCTATTAAAATATATATGATATTTTCCACGGTATTTTCTACGCAGTTTCTACAATTAAGGATTTCCTCGTTCCCATCGATTTTCCTCTAGTTGTGAGACCCTCGGATAATCACGTCCCTTTCATTTTATCTTCGCTACGCTCGATTATAAATACGGAACTGAATATAGAATTATTTGCAAATCAATGAATCCGATGATGTAATTTGTTACGCGCTCGAAACGAATTAGTATCACTTATCTTAGTTTCAATCAATACCTCACTTTCTCAAGTCATTGATTAAAATACGATTTACACTCGTACAGATCGAGCCTTCTTTCTCAATATTTCCGTCGAATATTCGTGATCAATCGTTTAATCGACCTTGATAATTAGAATAGAAATAAGAAAATTCGAACGCCAAATCATTAACGAACCAGCCACTTGCTCACGAATCTCGTCAACTTGACCTTGTTTTGTCGAACAAATTGTAAATTTTTCCAACCTCGGCTTGAGTCATCGATTCAGGGTTAATGCACGTCACCTGAGTTTCTTTGGTCTCGATTTTCACAATTGGAATGCTGTCTGCAGGACAAACTTGCTATTCGATCAAGAAAACTCGTTTCAATGACTCGTCTGATGAACTTTCAATCAGCGTTCTTACGTTTCAACAGAGTCTCTTCAAAAGTTTCAATCAGGGTCTTAACGCTGTACTTTCAGGGTATAAAATATCTTTCAAGACAGAGACTAGTCTAGATTTTCTCTTCAGTATATTGATATTAGAACAATAACTGGAAAATATATTTCTACAGTATTATAATTGAAATTTTTTCATGTAGAGTTATAATAAAATTTTGTATTATAAATTGCCTGTATTATGGATATCAGACAATGAATTATCGATCTTATATTAAACAATTTATTAGAATTTTCAATGGAATATTTAAAATGTTACTTGATTGTTTTATATTATTATGTGATATTTTTACGAATTTTAAATAAGTTTGCTAGAAGAAGATGTTCATTTTAATTAAAACCATATACATGTATGTATGTATATATATACATAGATTTATAGTTGTGGAAGCGTTCGTTGTAGAACCATTCATTCGTTACCTTCGCTTTCCGTTGGGAAGTGAAAATTTATGAAAACCCTGGTATGCTATAGTTGTCCAGAAATGAAAAGCAATTTTGAACAACTAATCCTTTGTAATCAGAATATTGTCTCGTTAAAAGAGAAAACAAAATTAATACATAACTGATCGCGAAAACATAATTGATCGCGAGTATAGAGGGAAAATATTAGTATAGAAAATGATTGCGAACTAACTACCTTTAAATATTATAAATATTCAATGGTATATATAAATCCAAATATCTTAAAGTTTCATATTTTTATCTTGCATGAAATTCTTATAAAACAGGAAAATTAATTTTTCTCTGTCTCTCTCCCTCTCTTTGATATAAACGCCGCAGTTAAAAAATAAATATGTATGACCTCATGTATATTCATATGTATTTAAGCATCTTTCTTCGTAACTTTGAATGGTTTTCAATTTCATTTAAATTGTTGCATGGCAACGTGAGTTCTGTTGCAAAATTCATATACTTGTAGAAACGTCAGTCGTAAATCAAGCATAACAACAGTTTTACAGTATGTTGTAGAGATTACTTTGTTATTTAAACTTAGAGATCTTCCTGCTTACAGTAATTACAAAAAGTAACTGTACACCATCGTATTTAGAACAGCATTTATATATATACCAATTAATTAAGACTAAATCTTCAGATAAGACTGATTAAAATATTAGCTTTCGTATCATTTGTAATACTTTCATACATGCTTATAAATAATTAATGCTATCAAAATGAAACGTAAAAACTGATTTAAAAAAAAGGAAGAGAGACGCTTCATTGGGAAATAAGGATACATACGTACAAGTACTTTTTGTAGCCACTGTGTGGCTTTCAAACTCAATTCCAGGGCAAAAAAGAAATTATCGAAAAACGGTTACCTAATATGTACATTATAGTGAAGCAATTATCAAAAGCGAATCCAACGAAAAAACGACACAAAGTGAACTGCCAGAAGCTACCCGTGAACGCAGTAGCCACCCCAGCGAAAAATCCCATTAAATTAGCTCCGAGCAAAGCTGGTATTCTTCCATATTGATCAGCAACCCATCCAAAAATTAATCCTCCGAAGATAGCGCCGATGAAGAAGATACTTTGAGCTATGGTTGGCAATGCATCATACTGACAAACCCATCCCAGCTGCAACAGAAAACTACAGTCGAATGATTTACTTCTGATCACGATCAGCATCGCGGAAATCTTATAGCAATTTCAACGCCTCGATTAAACGAATTTTCGATCAAAGTTTCGAAATTCCTAATGAAGCGCGCCTCTGTCCTTTTTTCTTTCCCTTTGAGGAAAAAAGAAGGAGAAGCTTAAGACCCTGCGCGTTCTCGCGTCCTTCTTCTGGATGCTTCCTACCCCTCGATGAATAATTCTCCTCCTGACGAGCGACGCAAAGTTCATGGAAATCCACTGGAGCAAAAAGTCTTGCAATTTATGTCGAACAAATCTGCGTGTTCGCGCTGTTGCTCGTTATAACGTTTTATTAAAGTTTCTTTTCAATCCGATATTTTCATTTTCAGTTTTATCGCAACCTAGTTTTATCAGCTTTCATAATTCGAAATTTTTTATCCTTTTTTTTTCTTTAAGTATTTTTATAAATATTTATTCGATTGTATTTTATTTGGCAATGTAACGCTTGAATTTAGAATGTACTCTGTAATTTCACTACATGCACTAATTATTACTGCAATATGTACTAGTAATTCTGTTACGTACTATAATTTTCCTCTGTGGAAATCGACATTGTTAATTTTCCCACTTCTGAACTATCGATCTTTCCACAAACGTTTATTCGACCCTTTTCATCGTTCTTCTTTCTTTCCAAAAATTGTACACTACGCTTATTTTTTATCGAAATAGATCATGCAAATAATCGAATACGACATACACAGTATAAAGGGATTGATTGATAGGAACGGATAAAATATTCAAAAAGCAGGAAATTACAAGTCGAACATTTTCTGTCACCTCGGATGCCACAGACGCATAAGGGACGGTGGTATAATTAAATTCCCATCCTTGTTGGCAATCTTTCGTTGGCCACGATGGGTCCGGTACGTGGCTTCCATTTAGCAAAATTTCCATGTAATTCACATCGTACATGCTGCATCTCGAGTAACCTTCGCGGTTGACTGGTATCGCCAGCGACAGCCTGAAACGAAGGAGAAGATAACGTAGATTGGTTCACGGTCTTCGATGCCGATGGACGTTCCGACAAGCGAGTAATTAACGTTCTATTTGAAACTCGACAAAAAACATTGGGAATCTCGAGTATTTGTTGAGCTAATAATATTGATTGTTAGTCGAGTCTGATAAAACGTATTTGATTGGAATTTCATTTAAAGCGAAGAAAGTTATTTTCAATTGTAGCTGGATGTACGTTAATTGCTGTTCTCCTGTCTTTACAAATTACTCATTCCTTTGTTTCATCAGCCTTTTCGATTATTATTGTCTCGTACTATTATTGTCGAGTATTGTCTCGTGGTTATTATCTCAACGCTTTTATCGTGTCAATTTATTGCGTTGTGTTCATACGGGTTTGTAGAATATATAATAAACAATGCAATGAGAAATGAAAATGAGAAAATTTTGAAGAATTATTAACTTAGGTAAATTGAAGGGAAAGAAGTTCTGTGAAGGAACTGGATTGGATCTAAACAGATAATAAAGAAAGATGATCCAAGATTTGCGACCTCCGACGTATGTCGAAAACACTTACTCATTAATAACGAATGTCATTAAGATAATTCAGTGACGGTAATTGCGTCTGTTATTCTGATGAATGTTACATAACGAGATAGGAAGTCGATGTCATGATGACTGGCGCTGTCTGAATCAAATCAACCCTATTCACAACCAGATAATACCGTCAAACGATGTTTACATTATTATAATATGAAATTCAATTTGAAGGCTTCGTGAATTTCTATTATCCTTCAATGAAATTATGAAATAATGGCGCAATTTAATGATAAAGATTATTATTATTTCATTAGGCTTGCTGTATAATTTGCTAGATTGTCTTCAACCAGATAAATATATCAATAATTTTGGCAATGGCTATCATCACATACTTTATCGAAAGAGAAAACATTGGTTCTCTTTGATTTTCGATCGTTGAATCGTCGAAAGAAAACTTCGCGGCTCAGAGAAAGTTCTCCTACAAACACGTACATAGCATAAAAATCGGTAACACGCGGAAGTTCTACAGTAAAAAAATCAAAAAGACTTGCTGAGCAAGGCAAGAACTTTCCAATAGAAGGTGAGCATAATAATAAATAACACTTGCACGGATGCTTGCGGAGGAGTCGTTGACTATATTAAACTAATACTAATTATGAAACAATGTAACAGTAACGGTACTAGTCGTAATTAACATACTATCGTTAACATTATCGTGATATCGAAATTTCTTCCCACAAGATCACCGATTAATTGCATCGATTTGCGAAATTCTTAGTGTTCGATGATTATCATAGTCGAGGAAAGGTATTTACAAGATATTAACATCCGCATCTAATCACATCTCGTAGCATCGCGACTTATCACGCGTATCGCCTAACCTTTACATGAATATTGAACGAACGAACACTTCGAACGCATTATGCAAGTGTACGTTACGTTTTTCATTCGCCGGTAAAAGCTTTCAAAAACGAGTTAATGAGCGAATGATACGTGGCATGCGCGAAAGAAACGAATGCTTGCCCATAGAATAGCTGAAAATGATTCGAAAAGTATACTAGCAAAATAACAATAGATTCAGATGATAACTGACCAGTTGACCAGGATTAGTCACAGCCTTTTAACAATTCTATCGATTTTTTGCTACTATTATACTTATTTACTCCAAAGCTAAGATCCTACCTAGGCTAAACTAAACGTTAACTATGACTCACAGTTGGAAAATGCACTTATCTTATACGTAATCATTTATCAATTACTGAGTTCGTTAAGTTCTATTTTTGTTTGCTGAAAGGAAAAAATCTTCCATTAATTAATCATCGCTATATCGTTGTTTGCTATTGTCTTTCGTCTGATCGACAATCATTTACCCATTCCATCGTTGTAGAACTCTTCATTTCTGGTTCCTATAATCTGGTATTTAATATCATCGAATTTATTTTGAAGCACGTGCACGTGCCAAAAAATTAGGTCACGGAAGTTTTATGCATTTCTGTGAAATCTGAAAGAGCAAAATTGCAGAGTACACGTGTGACACGTGGAAATATATAAAACATCGGAAAGTAGCACGCTTTGTAACGTTTAATCGAGGTAAAACAATTTTTTATCCAGCTTCTAGTTTTTTCTTTCGCTTCCTTTATATTCTGAAAAATATGCGTAAAAATCCGCAGGCTACGTATTATGACGTAAACGGAATGGAACGAATCAATAATAGAATAAATTAAATAATATTAATATTAAAATATTAAATAATATTAAATAATATTAATATTAATATAAAAATTATAATAATAATAATCGATAATAAAAGAAATTAAGGACAATGGAACACATATTCGATTTATACTAAATATCCGCGGCTGTCCTGATATTTATTGCCAGTCGCGTACATACGTTCAAGTTATAATTTCTAACACCATTAGAAAGTTAGGAGAATTTTAATCGAGAACGAGCTCTATACCCTTTGAACGTAATTTGTTCGTCACTTAATCGCTGCACGCGGTAAACACTAACGAGCAGCTCTTAAACAAAAGTATTTGTACGTTATGGTCAACAACGGGGTGACTAGTTATTAGCGCGTTCTCCTGTTTCATTGAAATTTTAATTGCATCAACGTAGTACGTTCTATGGTCGACGTCTTAACATAATTGTACGGATCGAATGTCTTTACGTAAAACTGTCCCGTGCATGTTGATGATTCGCGGCCAATCAACGATATCAGGCCGAATGTTACGTGCTCAACGCTATTTTTTCGCGTTCACGCTCTCATTGTTTGCACGAAGGTTCAACGCGTTCGCGCGGCGTACGCGATAATACGCGCTCCGGGAATTTTATCCAAGGAGCATTGTGCGAGCGCAACACGTTGCGACACCACATCCTTTGCCTCTCTCGAAACGTCTTAATAACGAATTATGGTGCAATCGAACCATGCGCGTATAGCAAAATGCAATCGTTTCTAGCCGTTCACTTTGAACACCGCGAAGGTTAATTTGGCAACTACATATATATCCATGTATTGTGTTTCTAACGATTGCCAAATGCTATTTTCATGCATATAGTGATGCCATCCTTTTGTTACGAAGGATTAGCATCAGAGAAATTTTCGGCTTATTACGCATATTGAAAATGTAACGTAAGATTCATCTTTTTTTCAGCAAATATGCAGAGATACGCACAGGTGCGTTTGAGTATTAGAGCACCTACTGGTTACATTTATTGGAACGCTCTAGCGGATTTTACGCTGTAAAACATACGACGTGAATGAAAGTTCGGATTTATAATAAAATAAGCAGAAGATACAATCGGAAAAAGGATCTCAGCAAGACGATAGTATTAGGACAGCGTTAGGAAACGGTAGGCCAAGAAAAGCCGGTCGAAAGATGATTCGTAGAACTAAAGGAAAGTGTTGAGATATTGATCCGTTTCATAGCGCCGATGCGAGCGAAAAGCGAACTAAAAATTGCGCGTTTAAGCACTAAAATGTCTATATACTATCACGAAACTACGAAATATTACTAATCTTCTATTTACAACGAAGCTCGTAAGTCTCGTGACCAATTTACACGAAAAAAGATCGAGTTAGGGACACGATAACGCGTTAATGAAACTTCTAATCTCTAAATCTCTAGAGAGAAATCTTTAAAAGCTGTAGATCCTTAATAAACAATTTACCGATTACGACGATAAGTCCCCTGATGCTCGTAACCAATTTTACACAGAAAACGGATCACCAAAGTTGCAAGACTTTCGAGTTGGAGGGAATGACGCGTTAACGAGAGCGTCGCGACGTATAATGTTTACAAAGTTTGCGTGGAAATTAACACGATCAGGAATAAGCTGGATCGTTGTCACCGTTTACGATCGTGTTTCCGAGATGAAAGAAATAGCTACTATTATGCAATCGATCGTTTCGAACTAGTAAACGGCG
This sequence comes from Bombus vosnesenskii, assembly GCF_011952255.1. Taxonomy (NCBI): domain Eukaryota; kingdom Metazoa; phylum Arthropoda; class Insecta; order Hymenoptera; family Apidae; genus Bombus; species Bombus vosnesenskii. Next base: position 6,895 of record NW_022884057.1, on the reverse strand, counting down.
TAGCGAAATAAAACTCGGTGTAAGTCTTAACATACGTTCACTAGCAGGAACGTGTTTTATTGAAACTTTTACGACTCGCTACCGGCTGCTCCAGCCGTTGCATTATTTGAATAACATCGAAGGTTGTTGACCTAGCAACCGAACGAAGGTGCGATCCAATTGGATGTGGATGTAATTACACCTTGAAATACCTTTCGTCATCGAGCATTTCCAATTCCCCGCCGAGTGTCCTCCATTTTTGCGCTTAGTCTTTACGCTCGATATCGTCGCGATTTGCAAGCACTCGCTAGCAACAGAATGTGCGATCGTCGTCGCGCGTCGCCGTTTCGACAGAATTAACGTCGTTGGAATCTCACAACGATTGAGAAACCGCATATTTACTTCGCGCGAAAACCACGATGAACGAGTTATGTCTCGTTCGGGCTAATTTCTTTGAAGTAGTCAATGTGTCGATTTTTAATTTATGCTTCAAATATGTAATATCGGAAAATAAGGATAGAAATTTTTTTCCGATTACTTACAATTTATTAATATTAAATTGAATATACAAATATAAATTGGACAGAGAACGATATTTATTTAACGGAAACTAAATGCAATACTCGTATCTATATCAAATAACTTTACAGTTATTTGATCACTCTCGTCACAACGAATCTAACACACACACACTCTCTCTCTAACAACTCTATCAATTCTCACGACTCTACTCTTCGACGACTCGAAACCTCTAACGACTCTACTCTTCGACGACTCAATTAGCTCTGATCTTCGCCAATACACTCCTGCTCGGTCGTGCTCGCTCTTGCTCTCGTCCTCTCACACACACACACACGCACACTTTTCGGCTCACATACTCTGGCCTTTCGATTGCCACTCCTTGAAATGTGGAACCGTACTTCTGTTTTGACGCTGCTTATCTTTTCTCGCGTCACTGTTACTAGGCGCTCTTGGATGTAAACAAACCACGAAAGACGACGTACACGGTGTTTTCTAATTTCAGCCGATCTCCAATCAAAGCTATTCTACGATATTACAAATATTAAGAATCGAAGATCCAGTGTGGAGAATTTGAAGGGTTGACTCTGAGATTTGAGAGTAATTTCAGAGAATAGAAGCTTAATTCCTGCGATTACTTCCTTCACATACTTCCCCTTTTCGGATCTTGACACTACGCAAGTCTCTTTCGGTCGTGCCGTACACCTCGCTGCAATATGTCCAAATCCGCTGCACTCGGAACACCTAACACCTTCTCCCCTCTCCGGACACTTAACACTTAGATGATCCTCACTACCGCAAATGAAGCATCTTCTTTTCTTCATTGCATCTACAGATTGACTGGGCTTCCCGTTCTTCTGGGTTTTAGCCGGCTTCACAATCGACTTTGCTCTGCGACTCTTCTGCTCTTCGTACATCACTAACCTCTTCCTCAACTCTTTGATTGACGTAGCGCCGTACAATATAGCCTTATTGTTCTCGTCGTCTATTATTCCATCCACTATGTATTCCACCTTTGCTTCCTCCTCTATGTCCACATGGCTGGCTATTTCGAGCATGCGGTACATGTAAGCCAAACATGCTTCATCACTCTCCTTTTTTGTTTCTTCAAGTTTCTGATGTACTTGCCTACTGTTGACTTTCCTCGAAAATTCTTTCACTAGCCCCCTCTTCAACTCATGCCAAGTCCTGGCATGACACTCGAAGCTCGCAAATATTTTCGCTGATCCCTTCAGCAGCTTCCTGGCGTAGACTGCCTTCTGCCCATCCGACCACATGCACGTATCAGCGACTTCCTCGAACGACTCGAACCATCGTTCGACATTTTCACCTTTGTCGCCACTAAACGACTCTAATGCATCTTCGACGTCTCTAAAACTCAGTGTCGAACCAACACATGCCCTTCGACAATATTCATCACGGTCCTGATACACCCTTCGCGTATCTCTCTTGTATCCTCTTGCGTTTTTCTTGTCATCTTCATCCTCACTTTCGTCGTCGCTTTCTTCTTCCGACGATATGTCGTTACCATCCATGGCCGCTTGTAGCCGTGCGCGTAATTCTACTTTTCTTCCCGTCGTTTTTAAACCCAAACTAGCGAGGCGCTCCTTCAACTCCTTCGTATTCATTTTCTCAACATCTTCATCTTCGTTACAATCACGCTCAGCTCTCTGTATGTTTCCTAAATCTCGTTGACCGGTTAGCTCTTCACCGCCCGTCGATCCCTTAGGATACGATTGTCCAGCCCTACACGCCCGATTCAGCCTTGCAATCAGCACTGACCTCGCACCCGATATAGGGAGGTTCATTCGCGCGAGCTTACTCCTCAGCTCCTCCAGCGTCGAACCCTCTTCACCCGACAATCGTTCGTCCCCAACGTTTGCCATTTTTCACACTACACAAACTTAAACAGTCAACGATATCGTCTTTTACCGCACCGCGTACCGGTAAATTCACAACTAGCTCGAATAGCTCTGTTAAACCGTTTCGTTTTCTGTCTTGTCCAATCCCGGACGAGCCCCCAAAAATATGTAATATCGTGATATAATGTATTTACAAGGAGTGGACTGAACTATTCACGCCAAACGTACAGAAAACAGCGCAACTAAATAACTAGATAGCGACTCGACTTTTACCAAAACGCAATCAACGCTCTCTCGACAACGCCACTCGCAAACTCTGTCTCCGCTCAACTCGCACTCGGCTCCTCGACTCACACTCTGCTTCTCGACTCACACTCTGGCCGTTGTCGCATTCTATTGCCTTTTTCCTGGGCCCACCGCACACGTGTTCTGCAGACGCTCGTAGCCAGGGTCACGTAGGTCTTTTCCACGAAACTATGCACTTGAAAAGACCAATGACACATTGATGGGCCCGACGGCGCCTCGGCTCTCGCGACATTGTTCATAGTTCGCCCGATATTTCTTAGGCCTTTCGTCCACGATACTACATATATGTAGTGGTGTACTGGTCATCTTTTTTCCACACGTTTTTAGCTTTTTAGCTGTTTGTATATGGGCGCCTAATCAGCCAATCAGAAATAGCCGGTATTCTATGAATCCTTTTCTTCAATGCTCGAAGAGCTGGATATTTATCCAAAGCTGATGCCCCAAACATATACTCGAAATTTTCAAGGGCCGCTGCAAACACGAAGTCCGCCCATGTCGTCTAAAAAAAGGTTTGTATACATTTATTTTGTACCTCCTCTATTAAACAATCTTTTTAATTTACCTTGAAAAATGTGAAAAATCGAACTCTTAACTAAAGATCACTAGCTTTTTAGGAAGAATTTGGATTTTTATTTTATTGTCAGAATTTAATGGATAATTTTAGAAACTTCAACCTTTGGAGGTATTTGTTAATTAAAAATGACAAAACTGGTATTATGTAAAAAAGAGTAATGTGTATCCTGAATCAATGTCGAATGGAAATTAGACAGTTCTATAAAAATAATCCTTCTCACGATTCCACAACTTCATAGCTTAATTAAATACAATTCTTCGACGATATAATTACAAATACATTTACAGGAATTGTGTAATATGATAAATATCTCGTTAAAGAAATTGAAATCGTAAATTCCGCGGATAACCAGCGTTTATCATATAGAGACAGGGATTTGCAAAGAATAAAAGTTGTAGAACGTTGAAAGGCGTTGAGAGAAACGTGATGTTATCCCGTTATTCGTTAACGCAACGCAGTTAAAAAAAATCCCGTAGGAAGATTACGATAATAGATAACCTGAGTCGAGTGTCTGTCGGGGGATCTAAAAGATTCTTTCGAGTTGAGCGTCTGAGATTGCAGAGAAGAAAATTTGGAAGCCATCGAATTCGTGATGTCGATAGAAATCTTCAGTTGGAATCGTTGTATCATAACGTAGTCTGCTTGTTGTCGATAAGACTTTACTAAACTAAAAGTGACTACTAAAAGTTTCTATCCTCTAAATTCTATCTACGATTCTATAATCTAAAAACTGACTTTTGCAAACAAACTGTAACATTCGCTTAACGGAAAGATATACGTATCTTGTTTGTACTCGTCTTTTCACAATGAATTCTTGAACGTCTGTCTCTGTGGTGAGACAAATGCAAAGTCATCTCATCAGTTACTCACCTTGCTTCAAATCTCCAAGAGTATCGACGAGCTCGTCGCATATCATCGCATCCCATTCGTCCTTTCCCATTAGATCGTACTTCCTCGCTAAGTATCGCGCCACAGCGTTACTCTGCGCTACCGGTTTCCCGTCTATCTCCAGCACAGGCAGCTTTTTATAAGGCATTGCTAAGAACAAACATGGCTCATATGAACACTGTGTAGAGGGAAACGATCGATAGGAAATCACAACACAGCTTCCGAGGCCGTTGCGTTCTTGTGAATAGATGAATCGAAATCATTTCGGTTTTAATCAACATGGCCTAGTAAAGAAATACAGAAATGTCTTCTTTCTCCTATTTTTCTTTTCTTACGATTACGATGGACAGGGTATCGCGTGTTTTTGACTGTTGAGAAGAACCTAAAGTTTTTAAAATCAAGGATAAAAGATCGAGTATAAAATTTGTAATTCTCACGGAAAGGAACGAATCTGTCTGATGCGGTGTACTGAATGTACGAGGAACGATCAGTATCGTTTCGCGGGAAGATCTTATGCAATGATAGTGAACTTACAACTGCGAATAAAAAATTCACGTCGCATAATACCAGACACGGAAAAAATATTAGAAAATGTACAAGGTTCTTGTAATGAAAATTGAAATGCAAGGAATATAAATCGAATGTCTCTTGCGAACGTAATTTTGTGTTTTACACCGACAGGATTGATTTACAGACTTACGTTGATTTTTGGTTTCTCTATCTGCAAGCGACATATAAGATTATATCGAAGACTATGCTGCGTAAAACTTTTATTATACTATTTACGATAGAAATGTCGCAACGGAAGATCGAATTTTATGTCTGCTTTGTTCTTTCGACTTTTTAGCTATGTTCTTGTTCATTTCCGAACTGATTTCAATTTTTTATCCTTTTTTTCCGACAAGTTCTAAAAAGTTTTTAAATTAACGAGAAACGTAGAAGTATTTTTGTATTCCTATTTTAAGTCACCTATTTACGGTTTTCTCAAAATATTCGAAATGCTTCGATTCATTGCAAACAATAAAGATTGCAACACAAAAATTCGAGAATCGTAAGTGAATTAAGTTGGTATTCGATAAACACGATATTACGGAAGCAAAACTTAATGAAAAGTTCGACTTTATTCCGTATGAAATTTTACTTTAAGTAAGTTTAGCCTGCACGTGAAACGAAAGTTTTATATACAGAAAAGTTTGAGTAAATGGTAGATACCTGAGAGTTGAACGATGAAAGTAAAAATCGATTCTTCACGCTTACAATCCTTGTATTCAGGCCAGAGTTCTTCGGGGATCCTCTCGTCGGTATACTCGATGCCAGTATATGCAAATATGTACCGTATATGTTCGGCACGACCACGGGCATTGAAGTAGATTAGTTTGTAGGTAGGTTCGTCGTTCATTTTCCTTGCTCTGTCAACTTATCGAGAAAAATGATACAATTAACTCGTGTAATTAACAGACTGTGTGCGTGTTTGTGTGTATAGAGAACAATTTATTTATAGATGGAATAATTCGTATAATACGCAAAATAAATCATTTAGAAGGCTGGAATATGTGTTTTTGAAACAATTAATTATGTCGAAAAATATTTCAAACGAGATATAATTATGAAAAAAATAATAATTAAATGTATGTAAATGTATGTAATAATAGTTAAATGTATGTAAATGTAATAATTAAATGTAACTAGTTGTGAAAAAAATAATAATAAAAAATAAATAAATGTAAAAAAAGAATTAAACGTAATTAGTTTCTTTTTACGCACGCGATATTATTGGCGATATATGAAGGTCAACTTTATTTTTTTAAATAGATATATTTATACGTATATTTATAGATATAAATACATATATAGATATAATAGTATATATAATATATATAATAATATATATGTCGAGTCTGAATCTCCGAGTCCGAGCTCGAGGCGCCCTCCCGGGGAGGGCTCGCGGGAGGTAGCGGTTCTGCGTTAAAGTTCTCCATCGTCCGGTCCCGCGTGGGGTACCTTTATTGTCGATAGTTACACTAGTGACGAGGGCCTCAGGCTTGATAACGAATCCGTGACCAACGGGAGGACAGGTTCCCTTGCTCTAACTCACACGTGCACCACTCCCTGCTCGTAAGGCACTCGACTTCCTTCACCGATCAGCTCTCTAGCAAGACTGCTCGTCATCCCAACGACGCCACCGAAACAAGACTCCGGTCGAGTGTCTCAGTACACACGATCCTCCGATCGACGTATGATTGCTATCGGTTTGGACTTGCGATTGTTTCGTTATGGCTATATTAGGTCTAGGTTGCAAGGTTAGGGTGTTGTCCTGAAGTTCCAGAGGGGCCCCGGCGTCCTTTCGTCTCCGACTCGGCCATCCTAACACTTACACGTCCTCGTGTGTGGCCTGCTGGCTTAGTCTACCCGTCGGGGCTTCCACCACGCAGGCATCGACCCGGCGCTCGTCCTCGGGGCAATGTTTTTCTTCTCGCCGCGATGGACAGCGAGACGCGATGTGTCCCGGCATGTGGCAGTGAAAGCACAACGCTTTTGGTGGTGCAGCCGGTCGGCTTTCCTCCGGGCGTCGGGGGTCCTTCTTCGGTTCCCACTTCGCCCTCTTGCGGCATTCGAATGTCGGATGTCCGTAAATACCGCAGTGGCCACACCTGGTCCAGGGTGCGGGTGACCTGCCTCGTTTGTTTCCGGAGCTCGCTAATGACCTCCACGGCGGGGGCGTTGGCCACTCCGTGTATAGGAAGGGCTTCATTTCTCTTTGGAATTG
>NW_022884056.1:0-17863 GCF_011952255.1 Bombus vosnesenskii | reverse complement strand
ATTGTTGCATGGCAACGTGAGTTCTGTTGCAAAATTCATATACTTGTAGAAACGTCAGTCGTAAATCAAGCATAACAACAGTTTTACAGTATGTTGTAGAGATTACTTTGTTATTTAAACTTAGAGATCTTCCTGCTTACAGTAATTACAAAAAGTAACTGTACACCATCGTATTTAGAACAGCATTTATATATATATACCAATTAATTAAGACTAAGTCTTAAGATAAGACTGATTAAAATATTAGCTTTCGTATCATTTGTAATACTTTCATACATGCTTATAAATAATTAATGCTATCAAAATGAAACGTAAAAACTGATTTAAAAAAAAGGAAGAGAGACGCTTCATTGGGAAATAAGGATACATACGTACAAGTACTTTTTGTAGCCACTGTGTGGCTTTCAAACTCAATTCCAGGGCAAAAAAGAAATTATTGAAAAACGGTTACCTAATATGTACATCATAGTGAAGCAATTATCAAAGGCGAACCCAACGAAAAAACGACACAAAGTGAACTGCCAGAAGCTACCCGTGAACGCAGTAGCCACCCCAGCGAGAAATCCCATTAAATTAGCTCCGAGCAAAGCTGGTATTCTTCCATATTGATCAGCAACCTATCCAAAAATTAATCCTCCGAAGATAGCGCCGATGAAGAAGATACTTTGAGCTATGGCTGGCAATACATCATACTGACAAACCCATCCCAGCTGCAACAGAAAACTACAGTCGAATGATTTACTTCTGATCACGATCAGCATCACGGAAATCTTATAGCAATTTCAACGCCTCGATTAAACGAATTTTCGATCAAAGTTTCGAAATTCCTAATGAAGCGCGCCTCTGTCCTTTTATCTTTCCCTTTGAGGAAAAAAGAAGGGGAAGCTTAAGACCCTGCGCGTTCTCGCGTCCTTCTTCTGGATGCTTCCTACCCCTCGATGAATAATTCTCCTCCTGACGAGCGACGCAAAGTTCATGGAAATCCACTGGAGCAAAAAGTCTTGCAATTTATGTCGAACAAATCTGCGTGTTCGCGCTGTTGCTCGTTATAAAGTTTTATTAAAGTTTCTTTTCAATCCGATATTTTCATTTTCAGTTTTATCGCAACCTAGTTTTATCAGCTTTCATAATTCGAAAATTTTTATCCTTTTTTTTTTCTTTAAGTATTTTTATAAATATTTATTCGATTGTATTTTATTTGGCAATGTAACGCTTGAATTTAGAATGTACTCTGTAATTTCACTACATGCACTAATTATTACTGCAATATGTACTAGTAATTCTGTTACGTACTATAATTTTCCTCTGTGGAAATCGACATTGTTAATTTTCCCACTTCTGAACTATCGATCTTTCCACAAACGTTTATTCGACCCTTTTCATCGTTCTTTCTTTCCAAAAATTGTACACTACGCTTATTTTTTATCGAAATAGATCATGCAAATAATCGAATACGACATACACAGTATAAAGGGATTGATTGATAGGAACAGATGAAATATTCAAAAAGCAGGAAATTACAAGTCGAACATTTTCTGTCACCTCGGATGCCACAGACGCATAAGGGACGGTGGTATAATTAAATTCCCATCCTTGTTGGCAATCTTTCGTTGGCCACGATAGGTCCGGTACGTGGCTTCCATTTAGCAAAATTTCCGTGTAATTTACATCGTACATGCTGCATCTCGAGTAACCTTCGCGGTTGACTGGTATCGCCAGCGACAGCCTGAAACGAAGGAGAAGATAACGTAGATTGGTTCACGGTCTTCGATGCCGATGGACGTTCTGACAAGCGAGTAATTAACGTTCTATTTGAAACTTGACAAAAAACATTGGGAATCTCGAGTATTTGTTGAGCTAATAATATTGATTGTTAGTCGAGTCTGATAAAACGTATTTGATTGGAATTTCATTTAAAGCGAAGAAAGTTATTTTCAATTGTAGCTGGATGTACGTTAATTGCTGTTTTCCTGTCTTTTCAAATTACTCATTCCTTTGTTTCATCAGCCTTTTCGATTATTATTGTCTCGTATTATTATTGTCGAGTATTGTCTCGTGGTTATTATCTCAACGCTTTTATCGTGTCAATTTATTGCGTTGTGTTCATACGGGTTTGTAGAATATATAATAAACAATGCAATGAGAAATGAAAAGGAGAAAATTTTGAAGAATTATTAAATTAGGTAAATTGAAGGGAAAGAAGTTCTGTGAAGGAACTGGATTGGATCTAAACAGATAATAAAGAAAGATGATCCAAGATTTGCGACCTCCGACGTATGTCGAAAACACTTACTCATTAATAACGAATGTCATTAAGATAATTCAGTGACGGTAATTGCGTCGGTTATTCTGATGAATGTTACATAACGAGATAGGAAGTCGATGTCATGATGACTGGCGCTGTCTGAATCAAATCAACCCTATTCACAACCAGATAATACCGTCAAACGATGTTTACATTATTATAATATGAAATCCAATTTGAAGGCTTCGTGAAATTCTATTATCCTTCAATGAAATTATGAAATAATGGCGCAATTTAATGATAAAGATTATTATTATTTCATTAGGCTTGCTGTATAATTTGCTAGATTGTCTTCAACCAGATAAATATATCAATAATTTTGGCAATGGCTATCATCACATACTTTATCGAAAGAGAGAACATTGGTTCTCTTTGATTTTCGATCGTTGAATCGTCGAAAGAAAACTTCGCGGCTCGGAGAAAGTTCTCCTACAAACACGTACATAGCATAAAAATCGGTAACACGCGGAAGTTCTACAGGAAAAAAATCAAAAAGACTTGCTGAGCAAGGCAAGAACTTTCCAATAGAAGGTGAGCATAATAATAAATAACACTTGCACGGATGCTTGCGGAGGAGTCGTTGACTATATTAAACTAATACTAATTATGAAACAATGTAACAGTAACGGTACTAGTCGTAATTAACATACTATCTTTAACATTATCGTGATATCGAAATTTCTTCCCACAAGATCACCGATTAATTGCATCGATTTGCGAAATTCTTAGTGTTCGATGATTATCATAGTCGAGGAAAGGTATTTACAAGATATTAACATCCGCATCTAATCACATCTCGTAGCATCGCGACTTATCACGCGTATCGCCTAACCTTTACATGAATATTGAACGAACGAACACTTCGAACGCATTATGCAAGTGTACGTTACGTTTTTCATTCGCCGGTAAAAGCTTTCAAAAACGGGTTAATGAGCGAATGATACGTGGCATGCGCGAAAGAAACGAATGCTTGCCCATAGAATAGCTGAAAATGATTCGAAAAGTATACTAGCAAAATAACAATAGATTCAGATGATAACTGACCAGTCGACCAGGATTAGTCACAGCCTTTTAACAATTCTATCGATTTTTTGCTACTATTATACTTATTTACTCCAAAGCTAAGATCCTACCTAGGCTAAACTAAACGTTAACTATGACTCACAGTTGGAAAATGCACTTATCTTATACGTAATCATTTATCAATTACTGAGTTCGTTAGGTTCTATTTTTGTTTGCTGAAAGGAAAAAATCTTCCATTAATTAATCATCGCTATATCGTTGTTTGCTATTGTCTTTCGTCTGATCGACAATCATTTACCCATTCCATCGTTGTAGAACTCTTCATTTCTGGTTCCTATAATCTGGTATTTAATATCATCGAATTTATTTTGAAGCACGTGCACGTGCCAAAAAATTAGGTCACGGAAGTTTTATGCATTTCTGTGAAATCTGAAAGGGCAAAATTGCAAAGTACACGTGTGACACGTGGAAATATATAAAACATCGGAAAGTAGCACGCTTTGTAACGTTTAATCGAGGTAAAACAATTTTTTATCCAGCTTCTAGTTTTTTCTTTCGCTTCCTTTATATTCTGAAAAATATGCGTAAAAATCCGCAGGCTACGTATTATGACGTAAACGGAATGGAACGAATCAATAATAGAATAAATTAAATAATATTAATATTAAAATATTAAATAATATTAAATAATATTAATATTAATATAAAAATTATAATAATAATAATCGATAATAAAAGAAATTAAGGACAATGGAACACATATTCGATTTATACTAAATATCCGCGGCTGTCCTGATATTTATTGCCAGTCGCGTACATACGTTCAAGTTATAATTTCTAACACCATTAGAAAGTTAGGAGAATTTTAATCGAGAACGAGCTCTATACCCTTTGAACGTAATTTGTTCGTCACTTAATCGCTGCACGCGGTAAACACTAACGAGCAGCTCTTAAACAAAAGTATTTGTACGTTATGGTCAACAACGGGGTGACTAGTTATTAGCGCGTTCTCCTGTTTCATTGAAATTTTAATTGCATCAACGTAGTACGTTCTATGGTCGACGTCTTAACATAATTGTACGGATCGAATGTCTTTACGTAAAACTGTCCCGTGCATGTTGATGATTCGCGGCCAATCAACGATATCAGGCCGAATGTTACGTGCTCAACGCTATTTTTTCGCGTTCACGCTCTCATTGTTTGCACGAAGGTTCAACGCGTTCGCGCGGCGTACGCGATAATACGCGCTCCGGGAATTTTATCCAAGGAGCATTGTGCGAGCGCAACACGTTGCGACACCACATCCTTTGCCTCTCTCGAAACGTCTTAATAACGAATTATGGTGCAATCGAACCATGCGCGTATAGCAAAATGCAATCGTTTCTAGCCGTTCACTTTGAACACCGCGAAGGTTAATTTGGCAACTACATATATATCCATGTATTGTGTTTCTAACGATTGCCAAATGCTATTTTCATGCATATAGTGATGCCATCCTTTTGTTACGAAGGATTAGCATCAGAGAAATTTTCGGCTTATTACGCATATTGAAAATGTAACGTAAGATTCATCTTTTTTTCAGCAAATATGCAGAGATACGCACAGGTGCGTTTGAGTATTAGAGCACCTACTGGTTACATTTATTGGAACGCTCTAGCGGATTTTACGCTGTAAAACATACGACGTGAATGAAAGTTCGGATTTATAATAAAATAAGCAGAAGATACAATCGGGAAAAGGATCTCAGCAAGACGATAGTATTAGGACAGCGTTAGGAAACGGTAGGCCAAGAAAAGCCGGTCAAAAGATGATTCGTAGAACTAAAGGAAAGTGTTGAGATATTGATCCGTTTCATAGCGCCGATGCGAGCGAAAAGCGAACTAAAAATTGCGCGTTTAAGCACTAAAATGTCTATATACTATCACGAAACTACGAAATATTACTAATCTTCTATTTACAACGAAGCTCGTAAGTCTCGTGACCAATTTACACGAAAAAAGATCGAGTTAGGGACACGATAACGCGTTAATGAAACTTCTAATCTCTAAATCTCTAGAGAGAAATCTTTAAAAGCTGTAGATCCTTAATAAACAATTTACCGATTACGACGATAAGTCCCCTGATGCTCGTAACCAATTTTACACAGAAAACGGATCACCAAAGTTGCAAGACTTTCGAGTTGGAGGGAATGACGCGTTAACGAGAGCGTCGCGACGTATAATGTTTACAAAGTTTGCGTGGAAATTAACACGATCAGGAATAAGCTGGATCGTTGTCACCGTTTACGATCGTGTTTCCGAGATGAAAGAAATAGCTACTATTATGCAATCGATCGTTTCGAACTAGTAAACGGCGTAGCGAAATAAAACTCGGTGTAAGTCTTAACATACGTTCACTAGCAGGAACGTGTTTTATTGAAACTTTTACGACTCGCTACCGGCTGCTCCAGCCGTTGCATTATTTGAATAACATCGAAGGTTGTTGACCTAGCAACCGAACGAAGGTGCGATCCAATTGGATGTGGATGTAATTACACCTTGAAATACCTTTCGTCATCGAGCATTTCCAATTCCCCGCCGAGTGTCCTCCATTTTTGCGCTTAGTCTTTACGCTCGATATCGTCGCGATTTGCAAGCACTCGCTAGCAACAGAATGTGCGATCGTCGTCGCGCGTCGCCGTTTCGACAGAATTAACGTCGTTGAAATCTCACAACGATTGAGAAACCGCATATTTACTTCGCGCGAAAACCACGATGAACGAGTTATGTCTCGTTCGGGCTAATTTCTTTGAAGTAGTCAATGTGTCGATTTTTAATTTATGCTTCAAATATGTAATATCGGAAAATAAGGATAGAAATTTTTTTCCGATTACTTACAATTTATTAATATTAAATTGAATATACAAATATAAATTGGACAGAGAACGATATTTATTTAACGGAAACTAAATGCAATACTCGTATCTATATCAAATAACTTTACAGTTATTTGATCACTCTCGTCACAACGAATCTAACACACACACACTCTCTCTCTAACAACTCTATCAATTCTCACGACTCTACTCTTCGACGACTCGAAACCTCTAACGACTCTACTCTTCGACGACTCAATTAGCTCTGATCTTCGCCAATACACTCCTGCTCGGTCGTGCTCGCTCTTGCTCTCGTCCTCTCACACACACACACACGCACACTTTTCGGCTCACATACTCTGGCCTTTCGATTGCCACTCCTTGAAATGTGGAACCGTACTTCTGTTTTGACGCTGCTTATCTTTTCTCGCGTCACTGTTACTAGGCGCTCTTGGATGTAAACAAACCACGAAAGACGACGTACACGGTGTTTTCTAATTTCAGCCGATCTCCAATCAAAGCTATTCTACGATATTACAAATATTAAGAATCGAAGATCCAGTGTGGAGAATTTGAAGGGTTGACTCTGAGATTTGAGAGTAATTTCAGAGAATAGAAGCTTAATTCCTGCGATTACTTCCTTCACATACTTCCCCTTTTCGGATCTTGACACTACGCAAGTCTCTTTCGGTCGTGCCGTACACCTCGCTGCAATATGTCCAAATCCGCTGCACTCGGAACACCTAACACCTTCTCCCCTCTCCGGACACTTAACACTTAGATGATCCTCACTACCGCAAATGAAGCATCTTCTTTTCTTCATTGCATCTACAGATTGACTGGGCTTCCCGTTCTTCTGGGTTTTAGCCGGCTTCACAATCGACTTTGCTCTGCGACTCTTCTGCTCTTCGTACATCACTAACCTCTTCCTCAACTCTTTGATTGACGTAGCGCCGTACAATATAGCCTTATTGTTCTCGTCGTCTATTATTCCATCCACTATGTATTCCACCTTTGCTTCGTCCTCTATGTCCACATGGCTGGCTATTTCGAGCATGCGGTACATGTAAGCCAAACATGCTTCATCACTCTCCTTTTTTGTTTCTTTAAGTTTCTGATGTACTTGCCTACTGTTGACTTTCCTCGAAAATTCTTTCACTAGCCCCCTCTTCAACTCATGCCAAGTCCTGGCATGACACTCGAAGCTGCAAATATTTTCGCTGATCCCTTCAGCAGCTTCCTGGCGTAGACTGCCTTCTGCCCATCCGACCACATGCACGTATCAGCGACTTCCTCGAACGACTCGAACCATCGTTCGACATTTTCACCTTTGTCGCCACTAAACGACTCTAATGCATCTTCGACGTCTCTAAAACTCAGTGTCGAACCAACACATGCCCTTCGACAATATTCATCACGGTCCTGATACACCCTTCGCGTATCTCTCTTGTATCCTCTTGCGTTTTTCTTGTCATCTTCATCCTCACTTTCGTCGTCGCTTTCTTCTTCCGACGATATGTCGTTACCATCCATGGCCGCTTGTAGCCGTGCGCGTAATTCTACTTTTCTTCCCGTCGTTTTTAAACCCAAACTAGCGAGGCGCTCCTTCAACTCCTTCGTATTCATTTTCTCAACATCTTCATCTTCGTTACAATCACGCTCAGCTCTCTGTATGTTTCCTAAATCTCGTTGACCGGTTAGCTCTTCACCGCCCGTCGATCCCTTAGGATACGATTGTCCAGCCCTACACGCCCGATTCAGCCTTGCAATCAGCACTGACCTCGCACCCGATATAGGGAGTTTCATTCGCGCGAGCTTACTCCTCAGCTCCTCCAGCGTCGAACCCTCTTCACCCGACAATCGTTCGTCCCCAACGTTTGCCATTTTTCACACTACACAAACTTAAACAGTCAACGATATCGTCTTTTACCGCACCGCGTACCGGTAAATTCACAACTAGCTCGAATAGCTCTGTTAAACCGTTTCGTTTTCTGTCTTGTCCAATCCCGGACGAGCCCCCAAAAATATGTAATATCGTGATATAATGTATTTACAAGGAGTGGACTGAACTATTCACGCCAAACGTACAGAAAACAGCGCAACTAAATAACTAGATAGCGACTCGACTTTTACCAAAACGCAATCAACGCTCTCTCGACAACGCCACTCGCAAACTCTGTCTCCGCTCAACTCGCACTCGGCTCCTCGACTCACACTCTGCTTCTCGACTCACACTCTGGCCGTTGTCGCATTCTATTGCCTTTTTCCTGGGCCCACCGCACACGTGTTCTGCAGACGCTCGTAGCCAGGGTCACGTAGGTCTTTTCCACGAAACTATGCACTTGAAAAGACCAATGACACATTGATGGGCCCGACGGCGCCTCGGCTCTCGCGACATTGTTCATAGTTCGCCCGATATTTCTTAGGCCTTTCGTCCACGATACTACATATATGTAGTGGTGTACTGGTCATCTTTTTTCCACACGTTTTTAGCTTTTTAGCTGTTTGTATATGGGCGCCTAATCAGCCAATCAGAAATAGCCGGTATTCTATGAATCCTTTTCTTCAATGCTCGAAGAGCTGGATATTTATCCAAAGCTGATGCCCCAAACATATACTCGAAATTTTCAAGGGCCGCTGCAAACACGAAGTCCGCCCATGTCGTCTAAAAAAAGGTTTGTATACATTTATTTTGTACCTCCTCTATTAAACAATCTTTTTAATTTACCTTGAAAAATGTGAAAAATCGAACTCTTAACTAAAGATCACTAGCTTTTTAGGAAGAATTTGGATTTTTATTTTATTGTCAGAATTTAATGGATAATTTTAGAAACTTCAACCTTTGGAGGTATTTGTTAATTAAAAATGACAAAACTGGTATTATGTAAAAAAGAGTAATGTGTATCCTGAATCAATGTCGAATGGAAATTAGACAGTTCTATAAAAATAATCCTTCTCACGATTCCACAACTTCATAGCTTAATTAAATACAATTCTTCGACGATATAATTACAAATACATTTACAGGAATTGTGTAATATGATAAATATCTCGTTAAAGAAATTGAAATCGTAAATTCCGCGGATAACCAGCGTTTATCATATAGAGACAGGGATTTGCAAAGAATAAAAGTTGTAGAACGTTGAAAGGCGTTGAGAGAAACGTGATGTTATCCCGTTATTCGTTAACGCAACGCAGTTAAAAAAAATCCCGTAGGAAGATTACGATAATAGATAACCTGAGTCGAGTGTCTGTCGGGGGATCTAAAAGATTCTTTCGAGTTGAGCGTCTGAGATTGCAGAGAAGAAAATTTGGAAGCCATCGAATTCGTGATGTCGATAGAAATCTTCAGTTGGAATCGTTGTATCATAACGTAGTCTGCTTGTTGTCGATAAGACTTTACTAAACTAAAAGTGACTACTAAAAGTTTCTATCCTCTAAATTCTATCTACGATTCTATAATCTAAAAACTGACTTTTGCAAACAAACTGTAACATTCGCTTAACGGAAAGATATACGTATCTTGTTTGTACTCGTCTTTTCACAATGAATTCTTGAACGTCTGTCTCTGTGGTGAGACAAATGCAAAGTCATCTCATCAGTTACTCACCTTGCTTCAAATCTCCAAGAGTATCGACGAGCTCGTCGCATATCATCGCATCCCATTCGTCCTTTCCCATTAGATCGTACTTCCTCGCTAAGTATCGCGCCACAGCGTTACTCTGCGCTACCGGTTTCCCGTCTATCTCCAGCACAGGCAGCTTTTTATAAGGCATTGCTAAGAACAAACATGGCTCATATGAACACTGTGTAGAGGGAAACGATCGATAGGAAATCACAACACAGCTTCCGAGGCCGTTGCGTTCTTGTGAATAGATGAATCGAAATCATTTCGGTTTTAATCAACATGGCCTAGTAAAGAAATACAGAAATGTCTTCTTTCTCCTATTTTTCTTTTCTTACGATTACGATGGACAGGGTATCGCGTGTTTTTGACTGTTGAGAAGAACCTAAAGTTTTTAAAATCAAGGATAAAAGATCGAGTATAAAATTTGTAATTCTCACGGAAAGGAACGAATCTGTCTGATGCGGTGTACTGAATGTACGAGGAACGATCAGTATCGTTTCGCGGGAAGATCTTATGCAATGATAGTGAACTTACAACTGCGAATAAAAAATTCACGTCGCATAATACCAGACACGGAAAAAATATTAGAAAATGTACACGGTTCTTGTAATGAAAATTGAAATGCAAGGAATATAAATCGAATGTCTCTTGCGAACGTAATTTTGTGTTTTACACCGATAGGATTGATTTACAGACTTACGTTGATTTTTGGTTTCTCTATCTGCAAGCGACATATAAGATTATATCGAAGACTATGCTGCGTAAAACTTTTATTATACTATTTACGATAGAAATGTCGCAACGGAAGATCGAATTTTATGTCTGCTTTGTTCTTTCGACTTTTTAGCTATGTTCTTGTTCATTTCCGAACTGATTTCAATTTTTTATCCTTTTTTTCCGACAAGTTCTAAAAAGTTTTTAAATTAACGAGAAACGTAGAAGTATTTTTGTATTCCTATTTTAAGTCACCTATTTACGGTTTTCTCAAAATATTCGAAATGCTTCGATTCATTGCAAACAATAAAGATTGCAACACAAAAATTCGAGAATCGTAAGTGAATTAAGTTGGTATTCGATAAACACGATATTACGGAAGCAAAACTTAATGAAAAGTTCGACTTTATTCCGTATGAAATTTTACTTTAAGTAAGTTTAGCCTGCACGTGAAACGAAAGTTTTATATACAGAAAAGTTTGAGTAAATGGTAGATACCTGAGAGTTGAACGATGAAAGTAAAAATCGATTCTTCACGCTTACAATCCTTGTATTCAGGCCAGAGTTCTTCGGGGATCCTCTCGTCGGTATACTCGATGCCAGTATATGCAAATATGTACCGTATATGTTCGGCACGACCACGGGCATTGAAGTAGATTAGTTTGTAGGTAGGTTCGTCGTTCATTTTCCTTGCTCTGTCAACTTATCGAGAAAAATGATACAATTAACTCGTGTAATTAACAGACTGTGTGCGTGTTTGTGTGTATAGAGAACAATTTATTTATAGATGGAATAATTCGTATAATACGCAAAATAAATCATTTAGAAGGCTGGAATATGTGTTTTTGAAACAATTAATTATGTCGAAAAATATTTCAAACGAGATATAATTATGAAAAAAATAATAATTAAATGTATGTAAATGTATGTAATAATAGTTAAATGTATGTAAATGTAATAATTAAATGTAACTAGTTGTGAAAAAAATAATAATAAAAAATAAATAAATGTAAAAAAAGAATTAAACGTAATTAGTTTCTTTTTACGCACGCGATATTATTGGCGATATATGAAGGTCAACTTTATTTTTTTAAATAGATATATTTATACGTATATTTATAGATATAAATACATATATAGATATAATAGTATATATAATATATATAATAATATATATGTCGAGTCTGAATCTCCGAGTCCGAGCTCGAGGCGCCCTCCCGGGGAGGGCTCGCGGGAGGTAGCGGTTCTGCGTTAAAGTTCTCCATCGTCCGGTCCCGCGTGGGGTACCTTTATTGTCGATAGTTACACTAGTGACGAGGGCCTCAGGATTGATAACGAATCCGTGACCAACGGGAGGACAGGTTCCCTTGCTCTAACTCACACGTGCACCACTCCCTGCTCGTAAGGCACTCGACTTCCTTCACCGATCAGCTCTCTAGCAAGACTGCTCGTCATCCCAACGACGCCACCGAAACAAGACTCCGGTCGAGTGTCTCAGTACACACGATCCTCCGATCGACGTATGATTGCTATCGGTTTGGACTTGCGATTGTTTCGTTATGGCTATATTAGGGTCTAGGTTGCAAGGTTAGGGTGTTGTCCTGATGTTCCAGAGGGGCCCCGGCGTCCTTTCGCCTCCGACTCGGTCATCCTAACACTTACACGTCCTCGTGTGTGGCCTGCTGGCTTAGTCTACCCGTCGGGGCTTCCACCACGCAGGCATCGACCCGGCGCTCGTCCTCGGGGCAATGTTTTTCTTCTCGCCGCGATGGACAGCGAGACGCGATGTGTCCCGGCATGTGGCAGTGAAAGCACAACGCTTTTGGTGGTGCAGCCGGTCGGCTTTCCTCCGGGCGTCGGGGGTCCTTCTTCGGTTCCCACTTCGCCCTCTTGCGGCATTCGAATGTCGGATGTCCGTAAATACCGCAGTGGCCACACCTGGTCCAGGGGGCGGGTGACCTGCCTCGTTTGTTTCCGGAGCTCGCTAATGACCTCCACGGCGGGGGCGTTGGCCACTCCGTGTATAGGAAGGGCTTCATTTCTCTTTGGAATTGTTTCACCGACGTGATGTCACTCGTGAGCGCTAGTCGTTTAAAACGTCCATCGCGCGAGCCCAGCAGATGGAGGGCGGTGGCGGCGAGTACCTCTTCCCTGGTTGAATTTCGCCACTTCGACCCCAGGAGGGTGATGATACGATTTCCGTACGCTCCTGGTGTTTCGCCGTCCCGCGGTAGTTCCTCGGCTACCTTGATTAGCGACGCGGCTGCTACTTCTTGGCCACCGAAGTGCGCGGCGAATTGTTCCTTAAAATCTGGCCAGGTGAGCTCGTCGCCGTTCATTATCTGCGTAAGCCAATACGCTGCCGGACCCTCTAGGGCACGGTTTAGGGCAGAATACAGTGCGCTGTTTTTCAGGGGGTGGTCCCTCATGAGCAGGCCGACGGCTGTGCACCAGGCGGCTGGATCTGCGTCCGCGGCTTCGGGGTTGAAGCGCGGTAGCGATACCCAGGTTGCCCGGTGTCCTTTCTTCTTCTTCTTCTTCTTCTTCTTCTTCCCTAGCGACCGCTTTAGTGCGCGTACGATACTCTTACGATCCCGTGCCGACAACGTATGTTCGGATGCCACTTCTGATGTCGAGTCTGAATCCGAATCCGAGCTCGAGTCACATTCCGAGTCCGAGCTCGAGGCGCCCTCCCGGGCAGGGCTCGCGGGAGATTGCGATTCCGTGTTGGAGTTCTCCATCGTCCGGTCGCGGGTGGGGTACCTTTATTGTCGATAGTGACACTAGTGACGAGGGCCTCAGGCTTGATAACGAATCCGCGGCCAACGGGAGGACTATCATATAAAAAGCAACAGGATACACGAAATAATATAATTCTGACTAGGACAACATAAACGCAAGAAGTGTTGATATTGAAAAAAATATTTAATTTTGTATATAAATATTTTCATATTTAAAAAAGTTTCCGGAAGCAGGAAGATTTACAAACAAATAATATCATAAACCGAATGTTTCATGATCCTTTTCTAATTAGAGTGTGTGACAGCATGTGAGAACGTTTCTTAAAAATATGACTTATTGCAATTACTTAATCGCAATTATAAACGATTAAGACCTTCTCACAACGAGGCAATCTATCCAAAGTATAAAACTCGTTATATTTGATGAGAAAACAAATCTCTACTTAGGTTTCATTTCGTTTCATCGCGTTCATAAAAAGTGAATTTGTATGAACACATCGTGCAATTTAGTAATTAGGACCGTTGATCTCGTTGCAACATAGATGGATAGAAAAAAGCAATTTAAAATGATACAACGTCGGGAAGACAATTATGAAAATTATAAATGGAACACAAGATAAAATTGTTTAACATTAATTCTTCTTTTTTTTTTCAATCGCGAGTGTTTGCAAACGAAGTTTCAATCTGTTTACAATGATAGCAATGAGAGGAGGATGTCTATGAAAGTTATAAATGCGATATTGAATAACATTTCTGCGAGTGGGTTTGTTTTTCGTTACAAATGTTTTTTAAACGAATCTGCAATCTGTTGGAAACAACGGAACAGTAACGGGACGACTGATAGGGAAATAAAAAAGATCGCGTTTTATTTGAACAGACAAATCTTTGAAATCTATTCGAAAGTCTATTTGAAATGGTACGAGCTCGAAAAGAACGGTGAATACTATAGAAGAAGGATTAATTAAAATTCTTATTAATCTGTACGCTTTGTATATTAAATACCTTGATCGATGCCAAGATAACAAATTATTATACAAAACAGTGAAGTATCCACGTCTGACATTAATATTGAGTATTACCATTACTGTAATTTAATTTTTAACCGATCCTGAAAATTCCTTAGAACGTAAAAAGTATAAAATGTTACTGTGCATTTCAAGATTAAATGCACTGTAATTTAGAAACAGTTATGAAGCGGAAACAAATAATTTATTCAGAATAAGAATTCTACGTAATCATGTTAAAAGAAAACGTACTTATAACGCGTTTAAACTCCAAATATGTAAAGACAATAAGGGAAAAGAATTAAACGAAGAATCGTATTTTTTGTAAATTCACACAAGATTTTATCTAAAAAAAAATTAAGATTTTTTGAAGAACGTACAAGACGGAACACGAACAATAAAAATGGGATGTTAAATACAAAAAATAGATTGAAATTTAGATTATGAAATATAAAAAAATGATATTGCATAATTTACAATTATTTTCGATAGCTTACGTCAGTATGTTAGAGTGTAAACTATAAAATATTCAAAAACTGATACCATTCAGACATAATTTAGAAAAACAATAAATTGCGGAAACCGATAGTTAAAACTCGATACGATCGATACTCCAAAGCTCTAATCCTAATAATTACTCAGCAATAATAACCGATAATTCATGTTGATTAATGTTTGAACTCCGTTTTTTTTTCTGTATGTGTATACAAATTTTGTACAGTTTGATAAAGCGAAATTAAATTATCATCCTTTTGTACTACTTCAAACATTGAGATTTGTCATCTTCAAGGTCGATCACACATAGTTTCAGATTGCGGAGTTGCAAGGGTAATTAATTTTGCAATCGGTTTTCCTTTGATATAGATGTGCATACAAATAGCCATTGATTGACAATATACCGAAGCAATTCTAGTTTAATTTGAAGTCATCGATCCTTTGATATTTTTGGAAGAATAGTAAAAGTACAGAGAAAACAAGAAAAAATGGCGTTAACTAAAAGATAGCTCCAATGTATCTCATAAATATTATCTATATATCATTTGTAAGATGGAAGTGACCAAGATATCGAATTATACAAAAATTGTATGTAATGATTAATACTTGAACGTTACTTACATTTATGTACATGAAAATTTGATCTTTTATTAACTAAGTTATTGATCGACAAAATGACTTCCTACATAATTCTCCGCCTGAACTGAAATGCATATTTTTTTTTACGCAAGCCTTATGTGTAGCTAGCAACGAGCAAACAGATTAATTACTTTACACACGGTCGTATCTTGTTTGCTGTAGGCGAGTTCTCTCGTGTAATCAACGAAGTACTCAACTTTAAAGCGATAACAGAAGAACATTATTGTATCGATAAAAATCATGCTTTTTTCAAAGAAATATGTAACTCGTATTTTTTTAAAGCAACCCTCATAACGTATTGAATAAAATAATCATACATTTTTTTTTGTTCAACATTTGTAAAATACGATATTATCAAGATCACCAAGGAGGTAATCTTCAATTCTTAATGAATATAATAAAAAACATAATTAATGATTGTTTGATGGTTTTATTATTATCTCTATAATACAAAAGCATAACATCGTGTCAACAGTTTATATAGTTCGTATGTTTCTGTAGGAATACACAAATAATAGTTCTCTATCACAACGTAATCTAAAGGGAAAACCCTAACTAAATGACAAAAATATCGGTAATAACTGGAACTAATGAATGTTAAAAGCAATCAGTATATTCCATACAAACTTCCATCAACACGATTCGTTCTTCATTCTCTCAACACACTAAGACCGCAATCTTTAAACGTTTATAAAACCATAAGCAATCGTGAAGTTTAGAATTCGCTAACTGGGCGTCTCTCAATCCAGTTTTTGATCTTGGGCAGAAGGAGGACCTTTTTCTCCAGCAGCTTCAGATTCTCGTAATTCTCGATCAGATCAGACTTGTACATAAAGTTCAAATAATCGAGCAGAGCAACGAATGTTAAATCAGCCCAAGAGAGAGTACCATCGTAGAAGTAGCCGTCATTTTCCTTCACTTGCTGGTCCAAACGTTCTAAAATGAACGGCAGCGTCTCTTCAGCAGCCTTGCGTTTTGCAGCTTTGACCTTCTCGTCCTCCTCATAGTGGAAGGCGGCAATTTCTGAAAATTTGTTTTCAGTTAAATACTATTCGCTAATGTTATACTAATTTGAATACAGTGTTGTGCGAAATTTAAATGATACTGAAGATAGAATTACAATCCGTTTTAATCCTTTGTCTTGTATTGTTGACATACGTGTATCGTTCGACTAAATCAAATATTAAATCGGATTTCAACTAATAAATACCTGAACAGATATGTACTATCTGTTATCAAGATTCTCATAAGATTTATGCAAAACAGCACTGGATATACTCACTATGATGAATATCATGAATAGTATCAACAGTGGCATCAATATGATGATTTGCCCAGTCAGTCTTTCCAGCTAAGTCATATTGTTTGGCTAAGTAACGGCAAATAGCTGTAGACTGAGCAACCTTCCTTCTATCAGCTACGAGCATAGGAAGCTGGCCATAAGGAGTCACTAAAAACATACAACTAATAGAATCAAAGATTCTATCGAACAAACAGATTATGATGCTTCTTAAATATCTAGCTTCCTGTTATCTGTTTTGGAAAGATATAATTTAATTTATTGATAATTTATCAGCAAACAAAGGGCATTGTCTCCTTAACAATACTTATAGAGCAATGGAGAGTAAACAATAATCTCTGTTATACCCTGCATAATTGTGTTCTACTTTATTTAGCTACTTTAGTTAAATTAGGAAAGATGAGATTTAAGAAACAGAATTTCTTTAAATTTTAAGCTTACAGGGCTTTATTTCTGGCCAGACGTCCTTTTTGATACGTTCATCTTCAAATGGAATACTAGCATAGTTGAAGAAGAACGGATTGGTTCTGCCAATGCCGTAACTGGGAAGTAAGTCAATTTATAGAGCGGCATCTTCCTGGAAGTATAATGTATACAAAGTAAAAACAAAGAATCATTGATGACAAGAATTATATTATTACAAATTATGAAGTATAAGACAATTTAAGTAAAAAGCATCAACTACTAACTACTCGCATAGCTATTTGTATCTTTATATTTTAATATAGCTTAGATATAAAAAGAATATTATTTTTTGATGTAATAATGTATAAACTTGCGCCAAATATTATAACAAAATATTGCACTTTCTATTTAAGTAGGATAGACATATTACCGGCATTTATCTTTTTTCTATAGCAATGAAATTGTTTATAAAAAAGTTTATAAGAAAACTATCAATTAATGCAAACAACGCATTTCAAAATATTAATTACATTCGCACGATTCGTTATCTCTAGTATTAATTTAACCATATGGTTCTATACACCCAAGACCCTCTAACAGTAATTTAGTACCATTACTAGTCGTATGTACAATGTATGTTTGTATACAACTTTCGTAACTACAAAACATTCAGCATGATTATATATTCTTCCAAACTTAAGAAACATTTTCTAATTGTATATTTAAATTTATCGATCAATTATGAACATGTAATA
>NW_022884055.1:0-21554 GCF_011952255.1 Bombus vosnesenskii | reverse complement strand
TGTTCTCGTCGTCTATTATTCCATCCACTATGTATTCCACCTTTGCTTCGTCCTCTATGTCCACATGGCTGGCTATTTCGAGCATGCGGTACATGTAAGCCAAACATGCTTCATCACTCTCCTTTTTTGTTTCTTTAAGTTTCTGATGTACTTGCCTACTGTTGACTTTCCTCGAAAATTCTTTCACTAGCCCCCTCTTCAACTCATGCCAAGTCCTGGCATGACACTCGAAGCTTGCAAATATTTTCGCTGATCCCTTCAGCAGCTTCCTGGCGTAGACTGCCTTCTGCCCATCCGACCACATGCACGTATCAGCGACTTCCTTGAACGACTCGAACCATCGTTCGACATTTTCACCTTTGTCGCCACTAAACGACTCTAATGCATCTTCGACGTCTCTAAAACTCAGTGTCGAACCAACACATGCCCTTCGACAATATTCATCACGGTCCTGATACACCCTTCGCGTATCTCTCTTGTATCCTCTTGCGTTTTTCTTGTCATCTTCATCCTCACTTTCGTCGTCGCTTTCTTCTTCCGACGATATGTCGTTACTATCCATGGCCGCTTGTAGCCGTGCGCGTAATTCTACTTTTCTTCCCGTCGTTTTTAAACCCAAACTAGCGAGGCGCTCCTTCAACTCCTTCGTATTCATTTTCTCAACATCTTCATCTTCGTTACAATCACGCTCAGCTCTCTGTATGTTTCCTAAATCTCGTTGACCGGTTAGCTCTTCACCGCCCGTCGTTCCCTTAGGATACGATTGTCCAGCCCTACACGCCCGATTCAGCCTTGCAATCAGCACTGACCTCGCACCCGATATAGGGAGTTTCATTCGCGCGAGCTTACTCCTCAGCTCCTCCAGCGTCGAACCCTCTTCACCCGACAATCGTTCGTCCCCAACGTTTGCCATTTTTCACACTACACAAACTTAAACAGTCAACGATATCGTCTTTTACCGCACCGCGTACCGGTAAATTCACAACTAGCTCGAATAGCTCTGTTAAACCGTTTCGTTTTCTGTCTTGTCCAATCCCGGACGAGCCCCCAAAAATATGTAATATCGTGATATAATGTATTTACAAGGAGTGGACTGAACTATTCACGCCAAACGTACAGAAAACAGCGCAACTAAATAACTAGATAGCGACTCGACTTTTACCAAAACGCAATCAACGCTCTCTCGACAACGCCACTCGCAAACTCTGTCTCCGCTCAACTCGCACTCGGCTCCTCGACTCACACTCTGTTTCTCGACTCACACTCTGGCCGTTGTCGCATTCTATTGCCTTTTTCCTAGGCCCACCGCACACGTGTTCTGCAGACGCTCGTAGCCAGGGTCACGTAGGTCTTTTCCACGAAACTATGCACTTGAAAAGACCAATGACACATTGATGGGCCCGACGGCGCCTCGGCTCTCGCGACATTGTTCATAGTTCGCCCGATATTTCTTAGGCCTTTCGTCCACGATACTACATATATGTAGTGGTGTACTGGTCATCTTTTTTCCACACGTTTTTAGCTTTTTAGCTGTTTGTATATGGGCGCCTAATCAGCCAATCAGAAATAGCCGGTATTCTATGAATCCTTTTCTTCAATGCTCGAAGAGCTGGATATTTATCCAAAGCTGATGCCCCAAACATATACTCGAAATTTTCAAGGGCCGCTGCAAACACGAAGTCCGCCCATGTCGTCTAAAAAAAGGTTTGTATACATTTATTTTGTACCTCCTTTATTAAACAATCTTTTTAATTTACCTTGAAAAATGTGAAAAATCGAACTCTTAACTAAAGATCACTAGCTTTTTAGGAAGAATTTGGATTTTTATTTTATTGTCAGAATTTAATGGATAATTTTAGAAACTTCAACCTTTGGAGGTATTTGTTAATTAAAAATGACAAAACTGGTATTATGTAAAAAAGAGTAATGTGTATCCTGAATCAATGTCGAATGGAAATTAGACAGTTCTATAAAAATAATCCTTCTCACGATTCCACAACTTCATAGCTTAATTAAATACAATTCTTCGACGATATAATTACAAATACATTTACAGGAATTGTGTAATATGATAAATATCTCGTTAAAGAAATTGAAATCGTAAATTCCGCGGATAACCAGCGTTTATCATATAGAGACAGGGATTTGCAAAGAATAAAAGTTGTAGAACGTTGAAAGGCGTTGAGAGAAACGTGATGTTATCCCGTTATTCGTTAACGCAACGCAGTTAAAAAAAATCCCGTAGGAAGATTACGATAATAGATAACCTGAGTCGAGTGTCTGTCGGGGGATCTAAAAGATTCTTTCGAGTTGAGCGTCTGAGATTGCAGAGAAGAAAATTTGGAAGCCATCGAATTCGTGATGTCGATAGAAATCTTCAGTTGGAATCGTTGTATCATAACGTAGTCTGCTTATTGTCGATAAGACTTTACTAAACTAAAAGTGACTACTAAAAGTTTCTATCCTCTAAATTCTATCTACGATTCTATAATCTAAAAACTGACTTTTGCAAACAAACTGTAACATTCGCTTAACGGAAAGATATACGTATCTTGTTTGTACTCGTCTTTTCACAATGAATTCTGAACGTCTGTCTCTGTGGTGAGACAAATACAAAGTCATCTCATCAGTTACTCACCTTGCTTCAAATCCCCAAGAGTATCGACGAGCTCGTCGCATATCATCGCATCCCATTCGTCCTTTCCCATTAGATCGTACTTCCTCGCCAAGTATCGCGCCACAGCGTTACTCTGCGCTACCGGTTTCCCGTTTATCTCCAGCACAGGCAGCTTTTTATAAGGCATTGCTAAGAACAAACATGGCTCATATGAACACTGTGTAGAGGGAAACGATCGATAGGAAATCACAACACAGCTTCCGAGGCCGTTGCGTTCTTGTGAATAGATGAATCGAAATCATTTCGGTTTTAATCAACATGGCCTAGTAAAGAAATACAGAAATGTCTTCTTTCTCCTATTTTTCTTTTCTTACGATTACGATGGACAGGGTATCGCGTGTTTTTGACTGTTGAGAAGAACCTAAAGTTTTTAAAATCAAGGATAAAAGAACGAGTATAAAATTTGTAATTCTCACGGAAAGGAACGAATCTGTCTGATGCGGTGTACTGAATGTACGAGGAACGATCAGTATCGTTTCGCGGGAAGATCTTATGCAATGATAGTGAACTTACAACTGCGAATAAAAAATTCACGTCGCATAATACCAGACACGGAAAAAATATTAGAAAATGTACACGGTTCTTGTAATGAAAATTGAAATGCAAGGAATATAAATCGAATGTCTCTTGCGAACGTAATTTTGTGTTTTACACCGATAGGATTGATTTACAGACTTACGTTGATTTTTGGTTTCTCTATCTGCAAGCGACATATAAGATTATATCGAAGACTATGCTGCGTAAAACTTTTATTATACTATTTACGATAGACATGTCGCAACGGAAGATCGAATTTTATGTCTGCTTTGTTCTTTCGACTTTTTAGCTATGTTCTTGTTCATTTCCGAACTGATTTCAATTTTTTATCCTTTTTTTCCGACAAGTCCTAAAAAGTTTTTAAATTAACGAGAAACGTAGAAGTATTTTTGTATTCCTATTTTAAGTCGCCTATTTACGGTTTTCTCAAAATATTCGAAATGCTTCGATTCATTGAAAACAATAAAGATTGCAACACAAAAATTCGAGAATCGTAAGTGAATTAAGTTGGTATTCGATAAACACGATATTACGGAAGCAAAACTTAATGAAAAGTTCGACTTTATTCCGTATGAAATTTTACTTTAAGTAAGTTTAGCCTGCACGTGAAACGAAAGTTTTATATACAGAAAAGTTTGAGTAAATGGTAGATACCTGAGAGTTGAACGATGAAGGTAAAAATCGATTCTTCACGCTTACAATCCTTGTATTCAGGCCAGAGTTCTTCGGGGATCCTCTCGTCGGTATACTCGATGCCAGTATATGCAAATATGTACCGTATATGTTCGGCACGACCACGGGCATTGAAGTAGATTAGTTTGTAGGTAGGTTCGTCGTTCATTTTCCTTGCTCTGTCAACTTATCGAGAAAAATGATACAATTAACTCGTGTAATTAACAGACTGTGTGCGTGTTTGTGTGTATAGAGAACAATTTATTTATAGATGGAATAATTCGTATAATACGCAAAATAAATCATTTAGAAGGCTGGAATATGTGTTTTTGAAACAATTAATTATGTCGAAAAATATTTCAAACGAGATATAATTATGAAAAAAATAATAATTAAATGTATGTAATAATAGTTAAATGTATGTAAATGTAATAATTAAATGTAACTAGTTGTGAAAAAAATAATAATAAAAAATAAATAAATGTAAAAAAAGAATTAAACGTAATTAGTTTCTTTTTACGCACGCGATATTATTGGCGATATATGAAGGTCAACTTTATTTTTTTAAATAGATATATTTATACGTATATTTATAGATATAAATACATATATAGATATAATAGTATATATAATATATATAATAATATATATGTCGAGTCTGAATCTCCGAGTCCGAGCTCGAGGCGCCCTCCCGGGGAGGGCTCGCGGGAGGTAGCGGTTCTGCGTTAAAGTTCTCCATCGTCCGGTCCCGCGTGGGGTACCTTTATTGTCGATAGTTACACTAGTGACGAGGGCCTCAGGCTTGATAACGAATCCGTGACCAACGGGAGGACAGGTTCCCTTGCTCTAACTCACACGTGCACCACTCCCTGCTCGTAAGGCGCTCGACTTCCTTCACCGATCAGCTCTCTAGCAAGACTGCTCGTCATCCCAACGACGCCACCGAAACAAGACTCCGGTCGAGTGTCTCAGTACACACGATCCTCCGATCGACGTATGATTGCTATCGGTTTGGACTTGCGATTGTTTCGTTATGACTATATTAGGGTCTAGGTTGCAAGGTTAGGGTGTTGTCCTGATGTTCCAGAGGGGCCCCGGCGTCCTTTCGCCTCCGACTCGGTCATCCTAACACTTACACGTCCTCGTGTGTGGCCTGCTGGCTTAGTCTACCCGTCGGGGCTTCCACCACGCAGGCATCGACCCGGCGCTCGTCCTCGGGGCAATGTTTTTCTCCTCGCCGCGATGGACAGCGAGACGCGATGTGTCCCGGCATGTGGCAGTGAAAGCACAACGCTTTTGGTGGTGCAGCCGGTCGGCTTTCCTCCGGGCGTCGGGGGTCCTTCTTCGGTTCCCACTTCGCCCTCTTGCGGCATTCGAATGTCGGATGTCCGTAAATATCGCAGTGGCCACACCTGGTCCAGGGGGCGGGTGACCTGCCTCGTTTGTTTCCGGAGCTCGCTAATGACCTCCACGGCGGGGGCGTTGGCCACTCCGTGTATAGGAAGGGCTTCATTTCTCTTTGGAATTGTTTCACCGACGTGATGTCACTCGTGAGCGCTAGTCGTTTAAAACGTCCATCGCGCGAGCCCAGCAGATGGAGGGCGGTGGCGGCGAGTACCTCTTCCCTGGTTGAATTTCGCCACTTCGACCCCAGGAGGGTGATGATACGATTTCCGTACGCTCCTGGTGTTTCGCCGTCCCGCGGTAGTTCCTCGGCTACCTTGATTAGCGACGCGGCTGCTACTTCTTGGCCACCGAAGTGCACGGCGAAGTGTTCCTTAAAATCTGGCCAGGTGAGCTCGTCGCCGTTCATTATCTGCGTAAGCCAATACGCTGCCGGACCCTCTAGGGCACGGTTTAGGGCAGAATACAGTGCGCTGTTCTTCAGGGGGTGGTCCCTCATGAGCAGGCCGACGGCTGTGCACCAGGCGGCTGGATCTGCGTCCGCGGCTTCGGGGTTGAAGCGCGGTAGCGATACCCAGGTTGCCCGGTGTCCTTTCTTCTTCTTCTTCTTCTTCTTCTTCTTCTTCTTCTTCTTCTTCTTCTTCTTCCCTAGCGACCGCTTTAGTGCGCGTACGATACTCTTACGATCCCGTGCCGACAACGTATGTTCGGATGCCACTTCTGATGTCGAGTCTGAATCCGAATCCGAGCTCGAGTCACATTCCGAGTCCGAGCTCGAGGCGCCCTCCCGGGCAGGGCTCGCGGGAGATTTGATTCCGTGTTGGAGTTCTCCATCGTCCGGTCGCGGGTGGGGTACCTTTATTGTCGATAGTGACACTAGTGACGAGGGCCTCAGGCTTGATAACGAATCCGCGGCCAACGGGAGGACTATCATATAAAAAGCAACAGGATACACGAAATAATATAATTCTGACTAGGACAACATAAACGCAAGAAGTGTTGATATTGAAAAAAATATTTAATTTTGTATATAAATATTTTCATATTTAAAAAAGTTTCCGGAAGCAGGAAGATTTACAAACAAATAATATCATAAACCGAATGTTTCATGATCCTTTTCTAATTAGAGTGTGTGACAGCATGTGAGAACGTTTCTTAAAAATATGACTTATTGCAATTACTTAATCGCAATTATAAACGATTAAGACCTTCTCACAACGAGGCAATCTATCCAAAGTATAAAACTCGTTATATTTGATGAGAAAACAAATCTCTACTTAGGTTTCATTTCGTTTCATCGCGTTCATAAAAAGTGAATTTGTATGAACACATCGTGCAATTTAGTAATTAGGACCGTTGATCTCGTTGCAACATAGATGGATAGAAAAAAGCAATTTAAAATGATACAACGTCGGGAAGACAATTATGAAAATTATAAATGGAACACAAGATAAAATTGTTTAACATTAATTCTTCTTTTTTTTTTCAATCGCGAGTGTTTGCAAACGAAGTTTCAATCTGTTTACAATGATAGCAATGAGAGGAGGATGTCTATGAAAGTTATAAATGCGATATTGAATAACATTTCTGCGAGTGGGTTTGTTTTTCGTTACAAATGTTTTTTAAACGAATCTGCAATCTGTTGGAAACTACGGAACAGTAACGGGACGACTGATAGGGAAATAAAAAAGATCGCGTTTTATTTGAACAGACAAATCTTTGAAATCTATTCGAAAGTCTATTTGAAATGGTACGAGCTGGAAAAGAACGGTGAATACTATAGAAGAAGGATTAATTAAAATTCTTATTAATCTGTACGCTTTGTATATTAAATACCTTGATCGATGCCAAGATAACAAATTATTATACAAAAAAGGTGAAGTATCCACGTCTGACATTAATATTGAGTATTACCATTACTGTAATTTAATTTTTAACCGATCCTGAAAATTCCTTAGAACGTAAAAAGTATAAAATGTTACTGTGCATTTCAAGATTAAATGCACTGTAATTTAGAAACAGTTATGAAGCGGAAACAAATAATTTATTCAGAATAAGAATTCTACGTAATCATGTTAAAAGAAAACGTACTTATAACGCGTTTAAACTCCAAATATGTAAAGACAATAAGGGAAAAGAATTAAACGAAGAATCGTATTTTTTGTAAATTCACACAAGATTTTATCTAAAAAAAATTAAGATTTTTTGAAGAACGTACAAGACGGAACACGAACAATAAAAATGGGATGTTAAATACAAAAAATAGATTGAAATTTAGATTATGAAATATAAAAAAATGATATTGCATAATTTACAATTATTTTCGATAGCTTACGTCAGTATGTTAGAGTGTAAACTATAAAATTTTCAAAAACTGATACCATTCAGACATAATTTAGAAAAACAATAAATTGCGGAAACCGATAGTTAAAACTCGATACGATCGATACTCCAAAGCTCTAATCCTAATAATTACTCAGCAATAATAACCGATAATTCATGTTGATTAATGTTTGAACTCCGTTTTTTTTCTGTATGTGTATACAAATTTTGTACAGTTTGATAAAGCGAAATTAAATTATCATCCTTTTGTACTACTTCAAACATTGAGATTTGTCATCTTCAAGGTCGATCACACATAGTTTCAGATTGCGGAGTTGCAAGGATAATTAATTTTGCAATCGGTTTTCCTTTGATATAGATGTGAATACAAATAGCCATTGATTGACAATATACCGAAGCAATTCTAGTTTAATTTGAAGTCATCGATCCTTTGATATTTTTGGAAGAATAGTAAAAGTACAGAGAAAACAAGAAAAAATGGCGTTAACTAAAAGATAGCTCCAATGTATCTCATAAATATTATCTATATATCATTTGTAAGATGGAAGTGACCAAGATATCGAATTATACAAAAATTGTATGTAATGATTAATACTTGAACGTTACTTACATTTATGTACATGAAAATTTGATCTTTTATTAACTAAGTTATTGATCGACAAAATGACTTCCTACATAATTCTCCGCCTGAACTGAAATGCATATTTTTTTTTACGCAAGCCTTATGTGTAGCTAGCAACGAGCAAACAGATTAATTACTTTACACACGGTCGTATCTTGTTTGCTGTAAGCGAGTTCTCTCGTGTAATCAACGAAGTACTCAACTTTAAAGCGATAACAGAAGAACATTATTGTATCGATAAAAATCATGCTTTTTTCAAAGAAATATGTAACTCGTATTTTTTTTAAAGCAACCCTCATAACGTATTGAATAAAATAATCATACATTTTTTTTTTGTTCAACATTTGTAAAATACGATATTATCAAGATCACCAAGGAGGTAATCTTCAATTCTTAATGAATATAATAAAAAACATAATTAATGATTGTTTGATGGTTTTATTATTATCTCTATAATACAAAAGCACAACATCGTGTCAACAGTTTATATAGTTCGTATGTTTCTGTAGGAATACACAAATAATAGTTCTCTATCACAACGTAATCTAAAGGGAAAACCCTAACTAAATGACAAAAATATCGGTAATAACTGGAACTAATGAATGTTAAAAGCAATCAGTATATTCCATACAAACTTCCATCAACACGATTCGTTCTTCATTCTCTCAACACACTAAGACCGCAATCTTTAAACGTTTATAAAACCATAAGCAATCGTGAAGTTTAGAATTCGCTAACTGGGCGTCTCTCAATCCAATTTTTGATCTTGGGCAGAAGGAGGACCTTTTTCTCCAGCAGCTTCAGATTCTCGTAATTCTCGATCAGATCAGACTTGTACATAAAGTTCAAATAATCGAGCAGAGCAACGAATGTTAAATCAGCCCAAGAGAGAGCACCATCGTAGAAGTAGCCGTCATTTTCCTTCACTTGCTGGTCCAAACGTTCTAAAATGAACGGCAGCGTCTCTTCAGCAGCCTTGCGTTTTGCAGCTTTGACCTTCTCGTCCTCCTCATAGTGGAAGGCGGCAATTTCTGAAAATTTGTTTTCAGTTAAATACTATTCGCTAATGTTATACTAATTTGAATACAGTGTTGTGCGAAATTTAAATGATACTGAAGATAGAATTACAATCCGTTTTAATCCTTTGTCTTGTATTGTTGACATACGTGTATCGTTCGACTAAATCAAATATTAAATCGGATTTCAACTAATAAATACCTGAACAGATATGTACTATCTGTTATCAAGATTCTCATAAGATTTATGCAAAACAGCACTGGATATACTCACTATGATGAATATCATGAATAGTATCAACAGTGGCATCAATATGATGATTTGCCCAGTCAGTCTTTCCAGCTAAGTCATATTGTTTGGCTAAGTAACGGCAAATAGCTGTAGACTGAGCAACCTTCCTTCTATCAGCTACGAGCATAGGAAGCTGGCCATAAGGAGTCACTAAAAACATACAACTAATAGAATCAAAGATTCTATCGAACAAACAGATTATGATGCTTCTTAAATATCTAGCTTCCTGTTATCTGTTTTGGAAAGGTATAATTTAATTTATTGATAATTTATCAGCAAACAAAGGGCATTGTCTCCTTAACAATACCTATTGTTCTCCCACATATCTTATAGAGCAATGGAGAGTAAACAATAATCTCTGTTATACTCTGCATAATTGTGTTCTACTTTATTTAGCTACTTTAGTTAAATTAGGAAAGATGAGATTTAAGAAACAGAATTTTTTTAAATTTTAAGCTTACAGGGCTTTATTTCTGGCCAGACGTCCTTTTTGATACGTTCATCTTCAAATGGAATACTAGCATAGCTGAAGAAGAACGGATTGGTTCTGCCAATGCCGTAACTGGGAAGTAAGTCAATTTATAGAGCGGCATCTTCCTGGAAGTATAATGTATACAAAGTAAAAACAAAGAATCATTGATGACAAGAATTATATTATTACAAATTATGAAGTATAAGACAATTTAAGTAAAAAGCATCAACTACTAACTACTCGCATAGCTATTTGTATCTTTATATTTTAATATAGCTTAGATATAAAAAGAATACTATTTTTGGATGTAATAATGTATAAACTTGCGCCAAATATTATAACAAAATATTGCACTTTCTATTTAAGTAGGATAGACATATTACCGGCATTTATCCTTTTTCTATAGCAATGAAATTGTTTATAAAAAAGTTTATAAGAAAACTATCAATTAATGCAAACAACGCATTTCAAAATATTAATTACATTCGCACGATTCGTTATCTCTAGTATTAATTTAACCATATGGTTCTATACACCCAAGACCCTCTAACAGTAATTTAGTGCCATTACTAGTCGTATGTACAATGTATGTTTGTATACAACTTTCGTAACTACAAAACATTCAGCATGATTATATATTCTTCCAAACTTAAGAAACATTTTCTAATTGTATATTTTAATTTATCGATCAATTATGAACATGTAATAACATTTATTTCTTTCAACTACTAATTTTTAAATCATCTGCTGTTCGGTTAATTGAAGGATGTCGGCTTTCTGTAGAAGTATTTCATATTTATTATTTAATTATGAATAAGGAAAAACATACAAAATATAGTTTTTAAACGGTTTATTATTTATAAAGAGAAACTTTGATTCAGGATATATATACTATATATATACTATTTACTTACAATTTTTTTTTAAGACTTCAAAGTCGAAACAAGCACAGGAAATTTCCAAGCCGGTTAACAGAAACTTGAATGAGACAAAAATAACCTTTAGATCAATATATGTTCTTCTTCCCCCTGTTGCTTCCACGTAACTCTTATCCTATTGGTGGAGCTGTGCTGATATGTGAAATTATGACTACATAAAAACATCCGGAAAGACTCATTGAATGATTTTATAGTTTAAGGTTAATAAATTTCCATAAATTAAAGTTGAAAATTTATGAGAACATGTTTTCTGTAACAAAACTTAGTAAAAACAAACTAGTAAGGTTTATAGATTCTTTAATGATTATGTATGTATTCATAAACTAGTTCGATAAACATCGTTCGATAAAACGTCGAACAACACACAACATTGAAGCGCGAAATTTCAAATTCAAGGAAAGATAAATAACAAATATTGCGAACAAATTATATTAAATTTACAATAATCTCATGTAAGAAAAAATAAAAGGAATAAAAGTAGTACAGAAGATAGAAAAATCTATAAAACTGGTGGCTGGGAAATAGAAAATATATAAATTTATGTTATTAGAGTTTAGTACTTCTGTCGATCAATGTGTTACGACCGTTCGCGGAGAGACGCAGTCGCAGTAGCGAGAGGCGTAAATTCTCGCTACGATTCGGGGAATCGACGCCGCGAAGTAGTCGTTCCCCTGTTTCGGTTAAGATAAGAGGTGGTTAAATGAATATGACACAGTATAGTAAGTTATATTTCACCGTTTATTCCAACAACTTATAACGAAGGCAGTTACGCTGGTGCGTATGTACGAGATTTTTTTTTTATTTATTTGTTGAAATTACAATCAATTCTCGCGTTGAGAATATGTACGAGATGAATGAGTGACTGATCTGTGGGTGTGTCCTATCCGGTGGAAGGATATTGACCGTTCGAAGGATGTGAAATCAGAACTGTCTTGGGAGACGATGCTGTCTCGGAGGAAAGCTAAGGATGGGTGTGTCTAGCGCACGGGACCATCGGATTTGTTGGTGACGATTTTAGTTAGGAGAGTGAAGGAAGTGGCTTCGTTGTTAATTGGTTAACGAAGGGTCTTAACCGCCCTCGAAAGAAAGTGGTTAGTGGGAGGAAAGTTGCAGCATACGTGAGAAAAACTAACTTTCCCTTGTCCAGTCGGGGTAGACAATAGTCTTTAGAAATTCTTCGGAAACAGACGTTTGTTTGGTTTGAAGGACCTTTTCTAGGAAATCTATGAGATTTATGGAAGGTACTTGAAACTATGGAGGATACGCTGCGAGTATCCGGTGACATCTGGTTGCCATATTGCTCGCGGTGCGACGTAACAAAATGGAATAGAAAGATTATACCACAGACGAGATTATACTTTATACTTTATTATACTTTATACTTTATTATTACATTACATCAATTGACATCTTTGGAATTACAACGATTCGATACACATTTTAACGTTTTAAACGGTTTAACGTTTAACATTCTAACATTCAGTTAGAACTTTGTATTGATTAGAGATATTGTAACGACCAGAAATATCGATACATATATCAATACTTTTACCTCGAAATTCGTAGATTCGTACTCTTCATTGTCCATACAAATTGTGTCATATATGTCCAAACCAAATTTAATTTCCAATTTAAAACCAAAATTCTTTTTCGAAAATGGCACTTCCAATTCTTCTTATTCTCACTATTTAATTGCTAGCCGTATCAAGTAACAACGAAGAAAATAATAATATCTAAACGTTAAGCAGGTCCATATTTTTGGGGATACAATTAAAAAAGTAAATCGTCGGTGGAATATTGTTTCACCTATCAAGAATTTTGGAAGGTATAATTAGAAAGGTACAACCTGGGTAGAAAATTGTACTCCTTATCGAGTATTTTTGAAAATATAATTGAGAAAGTGGAATCTGGATAGAGAATTGTTTTACCTACGAAGCATTATAAAAAGTAAGTTTAATAAAACTATACCTTGGATATTTCATATATTTTTTCATATTATACGCATTCGTTAAAATTTTACACTCCCAAACATCCTGCTATACTTGCACAAAAAAGCGCAGTCTAGTAATATCCCCCTCATTGCTCCTCACATTTTCTTTCTAATCATCTCTCGTTCGCTTTTCCTGATATTATTCTCAGCGTAAGTTCAGAGTGGCGGTTTTTAAACTCAGGAACGCGCGGCTGTTCGTTAAATGAAAGATCAAACGTAAGAATTGCCGCAGTCTTAACGCGAGATAATTCATTTCGTGGCACAGAGCGCACGTCGTTGAATATTAATTCATATCTCATATAAGTTGCGAATAAAAAAAGCAGATAAAAGAGGACATAAATCCGATAATTACCGCGAATATTTACGCAATTTCAAGAAATACAAAAGAAATTTGTTTGTAAGCATGCTACTAAGTATTATTAGAAGTACTGTACTTTCGATATTTTACATATTCTTGCATATTTTCTACATTTTTCTGTATTTTTGTATCCTTAAACTTTCCGTAAACGCGTAAACGACTGCGCTCTGACAATGACAAGAAAGATTCTACTGATAAAAATAAAGCATCGAATTTCACCGAACTCTCAGAAATGTAATTCTCAGATCACATAAATTAAAAAGGAAGAACAAAAGAAAATACAAATATATATATATACGTAGCCACAAATCAATTTGGATCACGACAGATAAAATAGGTAGCAATAATGTCTCCACGAACATTATCATAATTTATTGGAATTTACATAAAAGCCAAAGAATGCTATTGTTTCAATGACATGGCGTTTTGTCGAGTTAGATAAATATGAATTGTGTGTTCGGTCGTGTTTCACGCGACGAAAAAGGAAATCACAAGACAAGGTGTCGCCTCGTTGGAAGCAACAAATCGCAATACGAGGGTGGAAATTGGATGACACCGGGAGGATTACGAGGGATGAGAAATCTGTCGAGAGCGTGAAAGGCTCGCGGTCACCGGGTTTCTCCAGTTCTGTCGCTTTTAACGCCGAGTTCTTCCGCTTCGAGGATAGAAGCTGCGAAATATCGAGGCCATTGTCCAAAGATTTTCAAGAGTATCCGATGCAACGTCTTGAAATTTACGAGAGCAAATCTGATAAATTCTTATCTCTGGTCCATTCGTGGCCAATTTTTTAATACCCTCGTAACTTGTAACGACAAATAAAAATATTGGTACAGGCCAATTTTTTTTTAGATAAAATCTTGTGTGAATTTACAAAAAATACGATTCTTCGTTTAATTCTTTTCCCTTATTGTCTTTACATATTTGGAGTTTAAACGCGTTATAAGTACGTTTTTTTTTTAACACGATTACGTAGAATTCTTATTCTGAATAAATTATTTGTTTCCGCTTCATAACTGTTTCTAAATTACAGTGCATTTAATCTTGAAATGCACAGTAACATTTTATACTTTTTACGTTCTAAGGAATTTTCAGGATCGGTTAAAAAGTAAATTACAGTAATGGTAATACTCAATATTAATGTCAGACGTGGATACTTCACTGTTTTGTATAATAATTTGTTATCTTGGCATCGATCAAGGTATTTAATATACAAAGCGTACAGATTAATAAGAATTTTAATTAATCCTTCTTCTATAGTATTCACCGTTCTTTTCGAGCTCGTACCATTTCAAATAGACTTTCGAATGGATTTCAAAGATTTGTCTGTTCAAATAAAACGCGATCTTTTTTATTTCCCTATCAGTCGTCCCGTTACTGTTCCGTTGTTTCCAACAGATTGCAGATTCGTTTAAAAAACATTTGTAACGAAAAACAAACCCACTCGCAGAAATGTTATTCAATATCGCATTTATAACTTTCATAGACATCCTCCTCTCATTGCTATCATTGTAAACAGATTGAAACTTCGTTTGCAAACACTCGCGATTGAAAAAAAAAAAGAAGAATTAATGTTAAACAATTTTATCTTGTGTTCCATTTATAATTTTCATAATTGTCTTCCCGACGTTGTATCATTTTAAATTGCTTTTTTCTATCCATCTATGTTGCAGCGAGATCAACGGTCCTAATTACTAAATTGCACGATGTGTTCATACAAATTCACTTTTTATGAACGCGATGAAACGAAATGAAACCTAAGTAGAGATTTGTTTTCTCATCAAATATAACGAGTTTTATACTTTGGATAGATTGCCTCGTTGTGAGAAGGTCTTAATCGTTTATAATGGCGATTAAGTAATTGCAATAAGTCATATTTTTAAGAAACGTTCTCACATGCTGTCACACACTCTAATTAGAAAAGGATCATGAAACATTCGGTTTATGATATTATTTGTTTGTAAATCTTCCTGCTTCCGGAAACTTTTTTAAATATGAAAATATTTATATACAAAATTAAATATTTTTTTTCAATATCAACACTTCTTGCGTTTATGTTGTCCTAGTCAGAATTATATTATTTCGTGTATCCTGTTGCTTTTTATATGATAGTCCTCCCGTTGGCCGCGGATTCGTTATCAAGCCTGAGGCCCTCGTCACTAGTGTCACTATCGACAATAAAGGTACCCCACCCGCGACCGGACGATGGAGAACTCCAACACGGAATCGCAATCTCCCGCGAGCCCTGCCCGGGAGGGCGCCTCGAGCTCGGACTCGGAATGTGACTCGAGCTCGGATTCGGATTCAGACTCGACATCAGAAGTGGCATCCGAACATACGTTGTCGGCACGGGATCGTAAGAGTATCGTACGCGCACTAAAGCGGTCGCTAGAAGAAGAAGAAGAAGAAGAAGAAGAAGAAGAAGAAGAAAGGACACCGGGCAACCTGGGTATCGCTACCGCGCTTCAACCCCGAAGCCGCGGACGCAGATCCAGCCGCCTGGTACACAGCCGTCGGCCTGCTCATGAGGGACCACCCCCTGAAAAACAGCGCACTGTATTCTGCCCTAAACCGTGCCCTAGAGGGTCCGGCAGCGTATTGGCTTACGCAGATAATGAACGGCGACGAGCTCACCTGGCCAGATTTTAAGGAACAATTCGCCGCGCACTTCGGTGGCCAAGAAGTAGCAGCCGCGTCGCTAATCAAGGTAGCCGAGGAACTACCGCGGGACGGCGAAACACCAGGAGCGTACGGAAATCGTATCATCACCCTCCTGGGGTCGAAGTGGCGAAATTCAACCAGGGAAGAGGTACTCGCCGCCACCGCCCTCCATCTGCTGGGCTCGCGCGATGGACGTTTTAAACGACTAGCGCTCACGAGTGACATCACGTCGGTGAAACAATTCCAAAGAGAAATGAAGCCCTTCCTATACACGGAGTGGCCAACGCCCCCGCCGTGGAGGTCATTAGCGAGCTCCGGAAACAAACGAGGCAGGTCACCCGCCCCCTGGACCAGGTGTGGCCACTGCGGTATTTACGGACATCCGACATTCGAATGCCGCAAGAGGGCGAAGTGGGAACCGAAGAAGGACCCCCGACGCCCGGAGGAAAGCCGACCGGCTGCACCACCAAAAGCGTTGTGCTTTCACTGCCACATGCCGGGACACATCGCGTCTCGCTGTCCATCGCGGCGAGAAGAAAAACATTGCCCCGAGGACGAGCGCCGGGTCGATGCCTGCGTGGTGGAAGCCCCGACGGGTAGACTAAGCCAGCAGGCCACCCACGAGGACGTGTAAGTGTTAGGATGACCGAGTCGGAGGCGAAAGGACGCCGGGGCCCCTCTGGAACATCAGGACAACACCCTAACCTTGCAACCTAGACCCTAATATAGCCATAACGAAACAATCGCAAGTCCAAACCGATAGCAATCATACGTCGATCGGAGGATCGTGTGTACTGAGACACTCGACCGGAGTCTTGTTTCGGTGGCGTCGTTGGGATGACGAGCAGTCTTGCTAGAGAGCTGATCGGTGAAGGAAGTCGAGTGCCTTACGAGCAGGGAGTGGTGCACGTGTGAGTTAGAGCAAGGGAACCTGTCCTCCCGTTGGTCACGGATTCGTTATCCGAAACCGAGCTGCTTGTATTATCACAAAACAAAATTGCCAGTACGTCATTTCCGTACTCTCGTCCTCGCGAAAATGGTTTTGCTCGTTAAGAAAAAACGAAGAGACAGGGAAGAGAGGGAAAAGCAAACGGAGAGCGCTTTTAAAAAGCTGGCGAACCGTGTGTTACCACAACGAGATACGCGGTGCTATTTGTCGCTTTAAATTGTGTCGCAACTCGTTTTTGAGATCTTTGCCAGGGACGAGTTAAAACACGCTGCAAATATATTTCTGGCTTTTCTGGGGTTTAACTGAAATATGACAAATAACGTTGTAAAACATATGTACTTATGACTTACAGAGTAATTGAGTGTACAAAATATATAGTATACAAAATAGCCAGCGATTTAGGGCTTTAAAAGATCAAAAGAAAAGAAAAGAAAAGAAAAGAAGAAAGATAATATGTTGTGGCAGTCTAAGTCGATCTAAGAAAATAGATAAAGGGAGGGAGGGGCAAAGCTAGTTAATCTGGAAAGAATCCAAGCGTCAATTTCAAGCATTTACAGAGAATCACTATTGAAAGTTCAAAGGCCGACTAGTGAGCTTCATCCTATCTCATTTTTTAATCAGGCGATGGATCGACGAATCGTATTGATTTCGAGGATTATTATAGTTCTGTGGGAATTCTAAAGCGTGGTTTGTCTAATCTTGTCTCGTTAGCTACAGACTCTTTGGCGAGCAGCCTGAAACTTGATCCAGTTTCGAGAAAATGAAAAATTCGTTTTTCCTCTTTGCTTCCCTGTTCCTTCTTTCCTCCTTTTTCCCTTTTTACATCGCGTTAAGACCCGTTAAATAATATTGACTGCCGTGGACGCTGGCTGAGAAGTGCACTTTATAACTAGCTTTAAAATCACTGACGTCGATGAGGACAAAGGTAAATTAGAGGGTCATTTATCTGAGCTGGTGTTATTCCGCTGTACAAACTATTTCCGGCCAGTACCTTTTATGTACTTTCGCTTCCGCTAACAAGCAACGCGCCATGTCCATCACTGTTCTATTATACCTTTCCGCTGTCCCGTTTAATTCATGTACGTATGTTGGGCAATTATTTATTCTTATACCTTTATCCCTAGCAAATTTATAAATTCGATTATTTAAATATTCTTTACCATTATCGCATCTTAATATTTTTAACCTCTTGCCCGTTAAATTTTCGGCTTCATTTACGAACTGTACGAAAGAATCAAAGACCTCATCTTTTGATTTTATACAATAGATCCTAGCTATTTTACTATAATCATCGATAAATGAAATGAAATATTTTTCTCCATTGAATCCGGTAGTCTTAAAGGGACCACATACGTCCGTATGAATAATTTCCATTATTTCCCTAGTCTTAGTT
The DNA here is from genome assembly GCF_011952255.1 of Bombus vosnesenskii. NCBI lineage: Eukaryota > Metazoa > Arthropoda > Insecta > Hymenoptera > Apidae > Bombus > Bombus vosnesenskii. Next base: position 3,233 of record NW_022884055.1, on the reverse strand, counting down.
CGATTATTTTTGAAAGGTAAATTATGCATTTTGCTTTCTATACACACCCTACATTTCAAAAGTTCCTTTTCAAATTCATTCGGTATGCCAGTCACTAGTTGCTCTTTACCCAAAATCTCTAAATATTTAAAATTTACGTGTCCTAGCATCCTATGCCATCTTTCCTTTTTACTCATACCACTACGTTCGGCGCTGTTTACTAAGTGCTTCTTCCCTTTCAATATACTTTTTATTCTATATGTCCCATTCTCTCTGAACGCTACAGCTGTAAGTATATTATCCTCATCTATTACTTTCGCAATATTTCGTTTGGAAATAACCGTATTCTTATTGTCTGTTAGTTTACCTAAACTAATCAAATTTGCGGACATTTCTTTCGCGTAAAATACTTTCCTCATATTTATTTCATTTTGTTTTCCGAATGCTTCAAAATAACTTATAACATTCCCAACTTTTGTCGCTTTTATCGGTCTATTATCGCCTAAATATATATTTACCGGTTCTTTTAGGTCGATAGATTTATCGAAATAATTTATATTATTAATTATGTGATCGGTACAACCGCTATCTAATAGCCACACTATTTCGTTCTTACTTATTTCATTCGTCTCACTGCCGTTTGCTGCGTGCGCCGTTGCTGTCCATATGCCTGCTCTTGAGTTTCCATGCTCGCCCGTGCCGGTTCTTGATTGACGATGAAAGTTTCCACGTCCTCTGCTCGTATTGCGTTTGTTCTCTCTTCCTCTGTTTCGACACTTGTCGCCAACCGACTATCCTAGATTCTTCTAACATCTGGCAACAGTCTTTTGTCTCCACTAAGACCTTGACGCCCTCTGGCCCTTACACACACACTCTCATGTACAGTGTAAATGTATCACTTCCCTAACACAATTATCCCGCGTTAGGTTCAATCAGGTTAGTCCCACGCGAAATTGATCCAATCATGCGAAAACGAGTGTATTCTGATTTCTGTCGCAGATACTTCTGGCTAGTGCACTTCTTTTACGCTTCTCATCGCTACTTTTGACGAATAACGAACATGTACGGCAGTCTGACCATCTACATGAAAATGATCATGATTGCGGTCTGTGTACCGCCTGCCCTTCTTTATGTCCTTCCGTTAAAGACTGGTAAGTTGATACTGATTAATTATGCGATCGAAATCCTATATAATGGCTACAAAAAATATTTGCATCATTATTCTCGTTTCCTAATGAATCGCTGTTTTAATCAAGTTTTATATTGCATCAAATTTCTGTAGTTACACGAAAGTACTAAATTATAGAAAACTTGATATACACGGATTTAATTAATTGATAAATTAGTCAATATATAGGCATTATTATTTCACGTGAAATTTTACAACGTCAAAAACCTAACATTCCTGTACGAGCAGTATTAATCACAAATTGTGAGAATGCCTACTGATAAGGAAGAAAGATAATATAGAAAACGCAGACTTATGGAAAGAGAATCCCTGACATTAGACACGAATACGCGATTTCACGAAATATTTTATGGTATATATAAGATAGAGAATATATATAGAGTACATATAAGTATATGTAATATCGGAAAATAAGGATAGAAATTTTTTTTCGACTACTTACAATTTATTAATACTAAATTGAATATACAAATCTAAATTGGACAGAGAACGATATTTAACGGAAACTAAATGCAATACTCGTATCTATATCAAATAACTTTACAGTTATTTGATCACTCTCGTCACAACGAATCTAACACACACACTCTCTCTCTCTAACAACTCTATCAATTCTCACGACTCTACTCTTCGACGACTCAATTAGCTCTGATCTTCGCCAATACACTCCTGCCCGGTCGTGCTCGCTCTTGCTCTCGTCCTCTCACACACACACACGCACACTTTTCGGCTCACATACTCTGGCCTCTCGATTGCCACTCCTTGAAATATGAAACCGTACCTCTGTTTTGACGCTGCTTATCCTTTCTCGCGTCGCTGTTACTAGGCGCTCTTGGATGTAAACAAACCACGAAAGACGACGTACACGGTGTTTTCTAATTTCAGCCGATCTCCAATCAAAGCTATTCTACGATATTACAATCGGCCTTTCCTGACAATCACATCTGCCCTCAGATGTGCTCATCAGCGCCGCTCGCACTTACATCACTATCGTCAGCATTCCACCATTTCATGTGATCGGCTGCCGTGGAAGTTGTACGTGGCCCTTCGTGCTCCCCCTCTCGCTGCACTATGTATCGGTCATTTCGCAGGACTTTTATCACCCGATACGGTCCAAGAAACTTCGGATGCAGCTTTAGCCCGGGACCCTTCTGCATCCTCTCGATCGCCACTAGATCTCCCGTCCTGTATGCTGTCGCCTTCTTGCGTCTCTTGTTATACGTCCACTTGTCTCGGGCTTGGATCTCTTCGATCCGTCTCTTTGCGTCTGTACGCAACTGATCTCGTTCCTCTTGGAACACCACGGCCTGTTCGCCCTCGATGCTATTGCTCTTCTTTCGCTCTTCCTCTATCTTCCTTTCCGTTGTTTGTTTACACGTTTCACTCTTGTCAGGGGCTTTGATCGTCGTGGCAGCGTCGTGACATTTTCGTAGGCTCGGTTCGTACATGGAAGACGTTAACAACTTACCATCTACCGAGACTATGATCTCTTCTTTTTCGAAGGTCTTCACGTTCATCGTGTCCTCGACAATCCCATCGTCGTCCTCGTCATCCACATCCTCTGTATATCGATATTATTGGAGAGATTCCGCACGTGCGACTTCCCTTGTCTTTTCGTTCGCCTTGCATTCACTCTCTTCGCGTCTATCCGAAAACTTGAAACAACCCTCACACCCGCAACGCTATCCTTCTCAGTAAATTCGCAAATATCATCAACAACATCCTGTTGCTGTTGTTTAGCCAGATTCTTCCTCCTCGTGATGTTCGCTAAGTCCTCCTGCTGGCCGCAAGAATCCGACGAGGACACCATCTCTTGGTCCACTTTACCAATCACCACGTGTCTTGCCACTATTCTCCGTTCCTCCGACACTTGCTGCACAGCTGCCCGATACTTCTTCAAAACTTCTGCTAACTCTTCTTTATTTTCTTCCAATTGCGACAGTAGCTCAGTTCGTTCGCGACTAGCTACATTAACACGATTTTCTGTTTCGGAACGTTGCCGCAGTGCTTCCTGCAATGAAGCCTGCGTCTCATTCGGTTCTTGCTCCAGTGCCTGCAACGAAGC
>NW_022884054.1:0-22454 GCF_011952255.1 Bombus vosnesenskii | reverse complement strand
CTCTCTCTCTCACTAGCAACTCTAACACTCGACAACACTCGCAACTCAATTCTAACGACTCTATGCTTTGACATCTCGATCAACTCTGATTCTCGCAACACGCACACTTTTCGATTCGCCTTGAATAGCGAAACCGTCCTTCTTCTAACGTTGTCTATTGTTTCCCTCATACCTATGTAAAAACTACCAACTACGTGCCTTTAGTCACGTAGGCACTCTTAAATGTAAACGAACCACAGAAACACGACGTACACGGTTTTTCTATTTTCAGCCGATCTCCAATCAAAGCTATTCTACGATATTACAATCGGCCTTTCCTGACAATCCCATCTGCCCTCAGATGTGCTCATCAGCGCCGCTCGCACTTACATCACTATCGTCAGCATTCCACCATTTCATGTGATCGGCTGCCGTGGAAGTTGTACGTGGCCCTTCGTGCTCCCCCCCTCGCTGCACTATGTATCGGTCATTTCGCAGGACTTTTATCACCCGATACGGTCCAAGAAACTTCGGATGCAGCTTTAGCCCGGGACCCCTCTGCATCCTCTCGATTGCCACTAGATCTCCCGTCCTGTATGCTGTCGCCTTCTTGCGTCTCCTGTTATACGCCCGCTTGTTTCGGAGTTGGATCTCCTCAATCCGTCTCTTTGCGTCCGCACGCAGCTGATCTCGTTCCTCTTGGAACACCGCGGCCTGTTCGTCCTCGATGCTACTGCTCCTCTTTCGCTCTTCCTCTATCTTCCTCTCCGTTGCTTGTTTACCCATTTCACTCTTGTCAGGGGCTTTGATCGTCGTGGCAGCATCGTGACATTTTCGTAGGCTCGGTTCGTACATGGAAGACGTTAACAACTTACCATCTACCGAGACTATGATCTCTTCTTTTTCGAAGGTCTTCACGTTCATCGTGTCCTGGACAATCCCATCGTCGTCCTCGTCATCCACATCCTCTGTATATCGATATTATTGGAGAGATTCCGCACGTGCGACTTCCCTTGTCTTTTCGTTCGCCTTGCATTCACTCTCTTCGCGTCTATCCGAAAACTTGAAACAACCCTCACACCCGCAACGCTATCCTTCTCAGTAAATTCGCAAATATCATCAACAACATCCTGTTGCTGTTGTTTAGCCAGATTCTTTCTCCTCGTGATGTTCGCTAAGTCCTCCTGCGGGCCGCAAGAATCCGACGAGGACACCATCTCTTGGTCCACTTTACCAATCACCACGTGTCTTGCCACTATTCTCCGTTCCTCCGACACTTGCTGCACAGCTGCCCGATACTTCTTCCAAACTTTTGCTAACTCTTCTTTATTTTCTTCCAATTGCGACAGTAGCTCAGTTCGTTCGCGACTAGCTACATTAACACGATCTTCTGCTTCGGAACGTTGCCGCAGTACTTCCTGCAACGAAGCCTGCGTCTCATTCGGTTCTTGCTCCAGTGCCTGTTTCGCTTTAACTGCAACTGCTCTAGCGCATTCTGCATCTGCTAACTGGTTCTTCAGCTGTCGTAAAGCTGCTTTACCCGTCGAGTCACCTTTCGATCTCTCCAGCATCGTTTGAGCGTCTCTTAGCAATGCTTTGGTTCTCTTCAAATCTCTTTTTAGCCTATGTTGCATGTCCTTAACGTGTGACAAATCTATCTCCCTCGCCTGTGTCTCTACATCTATCTTGAGGACTTCCGGACACTCATCGGGATTTTCGTCCTTTATTCTACTAATAAAAGATTTTCCCCCTTTTATACTTATTTCAACAGTGTCCAAAAAGTCTGCGCCAATAATAAGCGAATGTTGCATCACTGTGTCTGGAACTACGTGTATGGTTATACAGTACGACTCATTGTCTATAATGATGTTCGTCGAAAATTTCCCGAGCGTAAAATTCCTTCCGGAACCGACACCGCGAAATCCAACGATTTCCCGATTTAATCTGGGCGCTCCGATTTTCACATGCTGATTTGCTCACTACCGGTGTCTATCAACGCGCTCAATTCGAAATTTTCCATCTTAACATCCTTACCACGCCTTGTTTTTAACGACCGAAACACGCTGTAAACTTTTTTTGAGGGCTCACCCAAATTGTCGCAACTTGATGCGATGTGTCCGTACTCCCTACATTTGAAGCATTTAGGTCCTCTCGACTTGCTCGGACACTCCGCCCACACGTGCTCCGCATCACCGCAATTGTAGCATCGCGTCTTCCTCGCATCTCCAGATCGACCGGGTTCCTTGTTCCTCTCGGTTTCGGACAGCTTCGCCACCGGCTTTACCCTGTTACTCTTCGGCTCCTCAAATCTCGTCCTCATCTCCATATCTCTTTTTATCGCTTCGTAGCGCCTGAAACGCTCTTTTAATTGCTCGATATTCCTGGCTCCGTATAGCACAGTCTTGTTCGCGACCTCGTCGGGAATGCCTTGAATAATGTGGTCTATCAAGGATTGCGTATCAACCCTTCCTTGTTTTGCAATCCCGCACATGTGATACATATATTGTTGCAGACTCTCATCTGCTTTCTTCTTTCTATAGGATAACTCGCCATGTATCTGTTGGTCGCTTGCTACATTTTCAAACTCATTCCTCAACGCCTTTTTTAGCTTTGCCCCGGACTTCGCGCATCGCTCTTGTCGTACGAAGGCCTGAGCGGAGCCTGCGAGTAATTTCTTAGCATAGGCCACCATGTGGGCGTCTGACCAACCCCACACTTCTGCCATTTCCTCGAAGTCTTCCACCCACTGATTTACCCTCAGCAGATCATCCCCGCTGACTTTCTCTAATGAGTCCTCCACGTCTTTAAGACTCAACATCGAACCGACGCATACCTTCTGCTGCTACTCATCGCGGTCCTGATACACCGCTCGCGTGCCTCCCCTGTATTCTCGCGCGCCTTGTTTATCGTCCTCGCCTTCACTTTCGTCGGAGCTCTCTTCTTCCGACGATACATCGTCTCCTTCTAGGGTCGCCTGTAGCCGCGCGCGTAGTTCGGATTTTCTTCCCGTTACCTTCAACCCCAAGCTAACGAGACGCGCTCTCAGCTCTTTCGTCCTCAGCTTCTCGAGGTCTTCCTCTCCCTCTTGACTGCGCTCGGCTCTCTGCTTGCTTCTTAGATCTCGCTGGTTTGTTGGTTCTTCGCCACGCTTCGAATCCTTAGGAGCAGATCGACCAGGTTTGCACGCTCTGTTCAACCTGGCAGCCAGCACTGATCTCGCACCGGATATAGGCAGATTCATCTGTGCGAGCTTACTCCTCAGCTCCTCCAGCGTCAAATCCTCTTCACCCGACAATCGTTCGTCTTCCACGTTTGCCATTTTATTCTATTCTTTTCTACTCCCGCAGAAATAGCTCCGTTAAATCGTATCGTTTCTCTGTCTTATTCAATCCCGGACGAGCCCCCACTTGTAATATCGGAATATATTAATAATGGATTGAAAAGACAGATATTAGTTAGACAGAGAAACGATGTTTGATTAACAGGAAAACTAAATGCAACGCTCGTATTTACAACAAATAACTTGACAACTATTTGGTAACTCTCTCTCTCTCTCACTAGCAACTCTAACACTCGACAACACTCGCAACTCAATTCTAACGACTCTATGCTTCGACGTCTCGATCAACTCTGATTCTCGCAACACGCACACTTTTCGATTCGCCTTGGATAGCGAAACCGGCCTTCTTCTAACGCGTTTTTAAAACGCGATGGCGCTATCACTTTCTAAAAGCGTCGTCTTTACATTTCCGATGGCCACGGGCACACCCGACTGCCAGATATACAATGTATTATAAGAGTATCAGTACCATACTTTTCATGAAAAGAGCAATTTTTCTTGATAACTATACTCTGTAACATAGATTGAAGTCGCTGATTTGATCCCTCTGATATCGTTGTCTTATGAGAGTCTCGCCTGGTCTTGATTGGTTCTGTTGACTCTTATCGTTGTGAAGAATCGATTCGTTGTGTACCTTTTTTGTATAGAGAATTATTTTGTGGTAGAATATAATGTTGTAATATTTGTGGTCTTTACTTTACTAATTTTGTCACTGAGCCGCTCTTTGGTTCGTTGAGCGATTCATATTCCACATATATTCCGTACTTGCTTCGCTTGGTACTTTTATAATTTTCGCAGTTACAATAAAAAATTTAATTCTTAACAGATTAAAGATTTAACCTCTTGCTTTATAGTGTACAATAATTTTTTTTTTTGTATAGGTTATGTGATCCATAGTTTGAGTAAGTAGTATATATATATTTACGTGACAAGCTTTCATTTCAATCTATATTTAAGATTAATATTTTATCAGTTTCTGTTCGTAACAACATCGAAGTAGTCAATAAGTTTGAAGAGTATAATTAAGGAAGTTATGAAGCAAGAGGTTAAGAACAAATTCTGAAAGAGGTTATGTACAACTCAGTAGTACTGCTTTACATTACTTTGCGAATTACTTTTCAAGCATAAAAATAGTTTAACAGCCATTTATAGTTACTTCCTTACCATTACATTCATTAAATTCGTTTGATTTTGTAAACAAAATAACCACGCGGACCAGTCTCTTATTTAAAATAGAATTATTTTGTCATATATCCAACAGTTTACTTTCTCTTCGTAAATATTATTAATAATTTTATCAATTTCGTATACTTCCATGCTTCGTATAAGTGACAATGAATCAGAAGAGTTTCATGGCAATATTGAACAACATACAGTCAACTACAACACCATTAGATACATCCACCATACAATCAATTACAACACCATTAGATAACAGCAATACAATAGATTATAATTTTCTACGTGTCATTGATTCATCATCATCATTTTCCATTTTTTTAGCATATGTAAAAACCATCCAATTTAAAGTGTTTAAATAACAATAGCCTATACAATATAATTTTATGTAAAGGAATTGATTATACCGTGCTTTAAAACCGTGCTTTAAAATCGATATTCGCTGAAACAATACATCCCTCTGCGCTTCCAATTTGTTTTTGCACGAAGAATCAGTCCACTCATTCAAGGACTACGAAAGTTTTACTGGGATGAATGAAAACTTTTGTCTGACCCGGTGTGTATACACAAGATGCGCGAATCTCGAGTACAGCTTGCATTAATTAAAGTAATTGGTTGGTTTGGCTCTATATATATTCTTACTCTATATATACTTATATGTACTCTATATATATTCTCTATCTTATATATACCATAAAATATTTCGTGAAATCGCGTATTCGTGTCTAATGTCAGGGATTCTCTTTCCATAAGTCTGCGTTTTCTATATTATCTTTCTTCCTTATCAGTAGGCATTCTCACAATTTGTGATTAATACTGCTCGTACAGGAATGTTAGGTTTTTGACGTTGTAAAATTTCACGTGAAATAATAATGCCTATATATTGACTAATTTATCAATTAATTAAATCCGTGTATATCAAGTTTTCTATAATTTAGTACTTTCGTGTAACTACAGAAATTTGATGCAATATAAAACTTGATTAAAACAGCGATTCATTAGGAAACGAGAATAATGATGCAAATATTTTTTGTAGCCATTATATAGGATTTCGATCGCATAATTAATCAGTATCAACTTACCAGTCTTTAACGGAAGGACATAAAGAAGGGCAGGCGGTACACAGACCGCAATCATGATCATTTTCATGTAGATGGTCAGACTGCCGTACATGTTCGTTATTCGTCAAAAGTAGCGATGAGAAGCGTAAAAGAAGTGCACTAGCCAGAAGTATCTGCGACAGAAATCAGAATACACTCGTTTTCGCATGATTGGATCAATTTCGCGTGGGACTAACCTGATTGAACCTAACGCGGGATAATTGTGTTAGGGAAGTGATACATTTACACTGTACATGAGAGTGTGTGTGTAAGGGCCAGAGGGCGTCAAGGTCTTAGTGGAGACAAAAGACTGTTGCCAGATGTTAGAAGAATCTAGGATAGTCGGTTGGCGACAAGCGTCGAAACAGAGGAAGAGAGAACAAAGGCAATACGAGCAGAGGACGTGGAAATTTTCATCGTCAGTCAAGAACCGGCACGGGCGAGCATGGAAACTCAAGAGCAGGCATATGGACAGCAACGGCGCACGCAGCAAACAGCAGTGAGACGAATGAAATAAGTAAGAACGAAATAGTGTGGCTATTAGATAGCGGTTGTACCGATCACATAATTAATAATATAAATTATTTCAATAAATCTATCGACCTAAAAGAACCGGTAAATATATATTTAGGCGATAATAGACCGATAAAAGCGACAAAAGTTGGGAATGTTATAAGTTATTTTGAAGCATTCGGAAAACAAAATAAATTAAATATGAGGAAAGTATTTTACGCGAAAGAAATGTCCGCAAATTTGATTAGTTTAGGTAAACTAACAGACAATAAGAATACGGTTATTTCCAAACGAAATATTGCGAAAGTAATAGATGAGGATAATATACTTACAGCTGTAGCGTTCAGAGAGAATGGGACATATAGTATAAAAAGTATATTGAAAGGGAAGAAGCACTTGGTAAACAGCGCCGAACGTAGTGGTATGAGTAAAAAGGAAAGATGGCATAGGATGCTAGGACACGTAAATTTTAAATATTTAGAGATTTTGGGTAAAGAGCAGCTAGTGACTGGCATACCGAATGAATTTGAAAAGGAACTTTTGAAATGTAGGGTGTGTATAGAAAGCAAAATGCATAACTTACCTTTCAAAAATAATCGAACTAAGGCTAAGGAAATAATGGAAATTATTCATACGGACGTATGTGGTCCCTTTAAGACTACCGGATTCAATGGAGAAAAATATTTCATTTCATTTATCGATGATTATAGTAAAATAGCTAGGATCTATTGTATAAAATCAAAAGATGAGGTCTTTGATTCTTTCGTACAGTTCGTAAATGAAGCCGAAAATTTAACGGGCAAGAGGTTAAAAATATTAAGATGCGATAATGGTAAAGAATATTTAAATAATCGAATTTATAAATTTGCTAGGGATAAAGGTATAAGAATAAATAATTGCCCAACATACGTACATGAATTAAACGGGACAGCGGAAAGGTATAATAGAACAGTGATGGACATGGCGCGTTGCTTGTTAGCGGAAGCGAAAGTACATAAAAGGTACTGGCCGGAAATAGTTTGTACAGCGGAATAACACCAGCTCAGATAAATGACCCTCTAATTTACCTTTGTCCTCATCGACGTCAGTGATTTTAAAGCTAGTTATAAAGTGCACTTCTCAGCCAGCGTCCACGGCAGTCAATATTATTTAACGGGTCTTAACGCGATGTAAAAAGGGAAAAAGTTGGAAAGAAGGAACAGGGAAGCAAAGAGGAAAAATGAATTTTTCATTTTCTCGAAACTGGATCAAGTTTCAGGCTGCTCGCCAAAGAGTCCGTAGCTAACGAGACAAGATTAGACAAACCACGCTTTAGAATTCCCACAGAACTATAATAATCCTCGAAATCAATACGATTCGTCGATCCATCGCCTGATTAAAAAATGAGATAGGATGAAGCTCACTAGTCGGCCTTTGAACTTTCAATAGTGATTCTCTGTAAATGCTTGAAATTGACGCTTGGATTCTTTCCAGATTAACTAGCTTTGGCCCTCCCTCCCTTTATCTATTTTCTTAGATCGACTTAGACTGCCACAACATATTATCTTTCTTCTTTTCTTTTCTTTCCTTTCTTTTGATCTTTTAAAGCCCTAAATCGCTGGCTATTTTGTATACTATATATTTTGTACACTCAATTACTCTGTAAGTCATAAGTACATATGTTTTACAACGTTATTTGTCATATTTCAGTTAAACCCCAGAAAAGCCAGAAATATATTTGCAGCGTGTTTTAACGCGTCCCTGGCAAAGATCTCAAAAACGAGTTGCGACACAATTTAAAGCGACAAATAGCACCGCGTATCTCGTTGTGGTAACACACGGTTCGCCAGCTTTTTAAAAGCGCTCTCCGTTTGCTTTTTCCTCTCTTCCCTGTCTCTTCGTTTTTTCTTAACGAGCAAAACCATTTTCGCGAGGACGAGAGTACGGAAATGACGTACTGGCAATTTTGTTTTGTGATAATACAAGCAGCTCGGTTTCAGTGAATTAAACTTGACCCCAAGCTTCTACTTATCTACCTTCCTTTCCTTTATTTTCCCTTCTATATCTGTTTTGCGGTTTTCCACATTTCCATCACAATAAACCATGTTTTTTCTCGATTTTACATGTTAGACAATGATTCACGGCAAAAGCGTCGACTGTAAAAATATTTGTAGTTTGCAATAGCAACAAGTATGTTTTCTCAAATAGAAAATATTGGGAGCGTACACGCTGGCAAAACAATTCATGAATAGCTCGTCCTCTGCTTGTTATTTGTTTCGATACTGTTAGCAAACAAATTCATGAAACATACTGGTATAGCGTGAAATGAACATAAAAGTTTTGCGTACACTTGAGAGCTGAACTTTGGCTGTTATACGTATATTATATATATACGCACACAGTTATGTATATGTATATATATGTCGGAGATGAAAGAACACCGGAGCCTTTGGAATTTTGGATAATCCCGCAACATTGTAACCTAGAGTCTACTATAGCTGTAATTGAACAATTGTAGTTATTCAATCCGATTGTAATTGTTCGAGAGTTGTGATAATGAGCTTGGGCTCGAGGCGACAGTCAGTCGCCGAACGTAGCCGCGGTCACGGGATGAACGCTTTGCCTAACAAAGGTATGGAGTAATTCTATAGCTCTCCTTAAAAGAAATATTCGTGGCGACACGCGACAGTAAACATTCCAACGGTTTCTGTCCCGTGGCTCGCCACACGCAGACCCTATTCTTCGAGTAAGATGATTGCCAGATGTCGATGCGTCTCCGCAGTACATGTTCGGCTAGCCCGAGGGCCCGTTATAAATCTTAAGGTTTAGTTAACTAAAGTCCTTCAAACAGACAAACAGTCTTTGTCCCGACTACGGGAAGATAGGGGAGACATATTTTTCAACGAGCGGCGTCTCCCACTAGCAACTTTCCCTCGAGGGCGGCTAGCATCTTTTTCTAACCACCGATATGGAGATTGACCAATTAGCAGCAACGCCAATTTCCCTTACTTTCTGAACGAAGGCTTTTCTCGACGAATCCGATGATCTCGTATCCTTAGACACACCCCATTATAGTTTTCCTCTGTGGCATCATCGAGACGGGAGATTCATTCTCTCTCGCGATCCCGTCGACTAAAGAGTAACGTCTTTACACTCAGCAATTATTTTCACGTTGTACCAACAAAGAGTCAGACTTAGATTCTGCGAGAACGTCCAACTATCATCCCGTTGGCCGCGGATTCGTTATCGAACTTGAGACCATTGTCACTAGCGCCCAAACGCCGTGGTAGATTGTCGAATCCGTGTTACCCATACTTGCGTCAATAAATCGTATCTTTGTCACACCGCAACGATGGCTACCTTCAATGAAGACTCATCAAACACCAACAGCCCTATCCTCAACGCTACCCCGACATATCTAATAGTGCGAGATCAGAACGTTTAGCTTCAAATAAGAATTATGTAACTACAGATTGCACAGGACGACGGTGGCTATGTGGTTACTGTAGCTGACTGCAAACACATAGGTTGGCGGTTGGAATCCATTGCCGACTCGATTTTGTCATAAGTGTGTTCAGGATCAGAAGTGAAATGTGATGTGTGTGAGAATGCGTACTTGGGCGACGCAGCTTCTACGTCTTAGGTCTCTCTAGGAAATTACCTCACGAGATGTGAAAAATAAAAATAAAAATGCAATAAAGAAAAAATAAAAAAAGTAAGAAAGAAAAAAAGCCTACCTATGAAAACAATATAGAAAAATGTGAAAAAAGCCTACCTATGAAAAGAATATAGAAAAAATGTGAAAAAAGCCTACCTATGAAAACAACATAGAAAAAACAAAAAAAGGAAAAAGGAAAAAAACTTTCTCCTCATATTCGTAATACTTGTAACACAGCAACGTTGATACTAATCCCGAACAACGAAACGAAGGTCACCTGTTATCAAAATGGTTGTGAAGAAGGATAAGGAAGTGAATATCCGTACTGTCATTGTCTTAGTGTAGTAGTCCAGCTACAGATTCCAGGATTACATCCCCCCGTGGCCCCGTAGTCCATATTTTTTGATAATTCCTACAATAATATTACATAATTATACTTACAGATTTTTATGCCAATTTATCTGCGAGAATATGTTTAAAAAAGTAAAATCCCGGTAAAAGACAAAAGGGTAGACATTTGCATTACCTATTAAGTATTATAGAAAAATATTAGAGGAAACATATATATTTTATCGTCCTCTCCAAGGTCGGTGCAGCTGATATATAAAGGGGGTCCTATCCAAGGTCGGTGCTGCTGGTATATAAAGGCGGTCCGATTCCCGGCGGAGCCAGCATCATCCGACCTAGGCAGATCAGTATAGTCGAACATTTAACATTCGAAATTTTTTCGAAAACTTGTAAACCATGGAGATTTTACAAAACACAAACGATCGGTTCCGAGAAGGAGTTCCCGTCCGGGTGGTTCGAGTCGAATCACTTACCACCATGTGGGTTCGTTTGGCTGGATGGCCGAAGATAACCCAAACACTCAATTTGAAGATGATGGAACATCCCGTGGAGTACTTGCCGAAGGCGAAAAGTTTAAGAACAGGCATGCTAGTCGCCGTGCTAGTAGATTTTAAGGAATCTAGCGCTTGGGAAAGAGCCATCCTTTTACAAAGGACCATGACTGGCTACATCGTCTTTCTAATCGATTGGGGGTTAGAAAGCGAGCAATGTCTCGATTCAATACGGCTGCTGCCCCGTAAATTGGCAAAAATGGCACCGTGGGCTAGAAAAATCGTCCTGCCAGGTGTACGAGAACAACCGATCCAAGGGAAGAGACATCGAGTGGCCCAATTCACCATGTTGAGACGGACAGGGAGCCTAGTCAACATCGATCCTTCTCCAGGAGAATCAATAACTGCAAGGTTGCTGCTGGACCGAGAGCCGGGAGAATCCGCAAGAGATATGGCAGCATACTGGCTGGAGTTGGGATACCTCGATCCCGAATAATCGCTACTATTGCCAGACTCTTTTTTTCTAAGTATAATAATTCTTGTATGTATGGTTGTATGTACGGTTTTATGTGGATATTTGTATTTTTTTATACATATTACTACTGAATTGTATATTCTTAGTCAAGTATGGTTTTGTATGTCTGGTTTTGTATGTATGGTTTCGTATGTATGATTGTATGTACAGTTTTATGTGAATATTTGTATTTTTCTATATATATTAGTACTGAATTGTATATTCTTAGTCAAGACTGTAGGTGAATAAAAACTAATGAAAGCTTAAAAACTTGTCAACGCTCTCTTATCGCTCCTTCTCATTCACACAAGTCCTACAATACTAAATTTAATGTTCAGCTGTACGAATTGCAAGTAAAAAAAATAAAAAATAAAGAATAAAATAAAAGTACGAAATACAAAAAAAAAGAATAAAAGAATAAAATAAAATAAAAAAGGAATAAAAGAAATAAAATAAAATAAAATAAAAAAAACGACGACTAGCACTCACGAGTGATATCAAGTCGGTGAAACAATTCCAAAAAGAAATGAAGCCTTTCCTCTACGAGGAGAGGCGTACGTCTCCGCCACGGTGGCCATCATCGGGCCCCGGAAATAAACGAAGCAGGTCACCCACCCCACGGGACAAGTGCCGCCACTGCGGTGCTTATGGACATACGATATCTGAATGCCGTAAGAAGAACATGAGGTTGGAATCGAAGGAGGACCCCCGACGCCTGCGGGAAAGCCGACCGGCCGCATCGCCAAAAACATCGTGCTTCAAATGCCATAAGCCGGGACACATCGCGCCGCGTTGCCCTCTGCTGCGAGAAGGGAAACGTCGTTCCGAGGGAGAGCATCGTGTCGATGCCTGTGTCACAGACGAAATTCGAGCAGCTGTATATAACAAACCGAAATTCCGAACGCCTTATCACGTGTGACCGTCCGGTCAGCATCCGTTCTCAGCCGCCTGTGTGGCATTCGATCACTCCAGCCGTTCTCCGAATTTTACACTAAGCATAAACAAAACCTTCTCCCACTCCAACGAATGGAAGAATATATATGCTCCCTTCAAAATCATCCAGTCAGTCTAATAAAAAATTCTTAACTAATCCAAGTATCGAAAGTGTATCATCGCGAACCGAAAAAATTGTATAAATATGAGTCAAAAATAAAAAGAACTTTATCTCCTTTTCGGAAATTAACAAGTTCCTTATTTTTACCTTAATTTTACACGACACCTGCGTGGTGGAAGCCCCCACCGGTAGATTAAATCAGCAGGGTGAGTAGTTCCCATTCTATTCCGATTCTGGAGCCGAGTGCTCGCTAATTAAAGAATCCGCAGCCTCGAAATTGTCCGGCAAAAGAACGACTCACGTAGTAGCATTGCGAGGACAGTGACCCGAGCGATATGAGTACCCCGACCTCCGACGAGGGTCATTAACCCAACGCCAGGAAGCTGAAGCGGTCGTGTATTCACATGCACTGCTAGCGGCAACGCCAGGAAGCTGAAGCGGTCGTGTATTCACATGCACTGCTAGCGGCAACGCCAGGAAGCTAAAGCGGTCGTGTATTCACATGCACTGCTAGCGGCAACGCCATGAAACTGAAGCGGTCGTGTACTCGCGCGCACTGCCAGCTGCAATGTTACGAACCTCAATCGGTCGTGTATTCGCACGCACTACCAGTGAAACTCTGTGCAGTCGTGCAATCTACAAAATCAAAATTCATCTGGGTGCAAAATCGCAAATAGTCCGTCACGCCACTCCGATCCGACTGATAAACCACAGGATGCAACTAATGTTTCGAATACTAATCATGATGTTAATAATTCTGTCCTTTTATTGTCGTTACCGAAACCTCGAGCAAAATCCTGTTGTCGAACTGGACCCTTGGTTTATTTGACATTTGATTAAGTTGTAAATAATGTTGATTGTACCGAATCTAATGTTAGGAAAACCCAATATTTTAGCTACACCCGAGGACGTGCGATAGTCAGGATGGCCGTGTCGGAGGTAAGAGGACACCGGTGCCTTCCCTTTGAAACCTCGGGAGGATCCATAGGGGCATTGCAGTTGGAGTCTACAGTTGTAATTAAGCGATTTGCCGTCATTCTGCCCAGTTGTATTTGTTTGAGACTTGTGACAATGAGCTTGGGCTCAAGGCGACAATTAGTCGCTGAACGTAGCCGCGGTCAACGGGACGAACTCTCCATCTAACAAAAGCATTGAGTAACCCTATAGCTCTCCTTAAAAAAAAGATTTGTGGCGGCACGTGGCAGTAAACATTCCAACGGTTTCTGTCCGGTAGCTCGCCAAACGCAGATCCTATTCTCCGGGCAAGATGTTTACCAGATGCCTACGCGTCTCCGCAGTACGTGGTCGGCTAGCCCGAGGACGGTTATAAACACTAATATCTAGTTATCTAAAATCCTTCAACAGATAAACAGTCTTCGTCCCAGTTACAGGAAGACAGGAGAGACCTATTTTTCCACGAACGACGTCTCCCACTAGCAACCTTCTCTCGAGGGCGGCTAGCATCCTTTTCTAACTACCGATATGGAGATTGGCCAATTAGCAGCAACGTCAATTTCCCTTATTTTCCGAACGTAAGATATCCCCGACGAATCCGATGATCTCGTGTCCTTAGACACAACCCATCATAGTTTTCCTCTGAGGTATCACCGGGACGGAAGGTCATTCTCTCTTGCGATCTCATCGACAAAAAGATTAACGTCTTAGGGTCAGCGAATATTAATAAAGAATCCGACTTAGATTTTTTGCGAGTGCGTACGACTACCATCCCGTTGTGCGCGGATTCGTTATTGAACCTAGGACCATTGTCATTAGTTTCTCGAGTATCTAATTACCACGGTTACTTGTCCGGTTCTATGGTAATCGTATTTGCACTAGCCAATGTCTTTTCTATTGCATAACGACGACGTGTAATCCAAACGAAGATTCGCTTCACGCCCCTAACCCTAATTCTAATGTAAACCCGACATATATATATATCTATAACATATAGGTTGGCTGTTCGAATCCATTCCCTTGTCACAAGTAGTCTGGTTTCCTGGTGACGAGTACTTTCCTCAGATATAGCATCTATACAGCACCCGGGCAACCCTAGAAGCCATCGGATTTGGGATACGCCCAACCAGCGCACACGGTACCGAGTACCTTATGTTACCTCGATTAGTTAGGCCCGCAGGAGGCTTTCACTCGTCTCAGGTCGAACGGGGCATTTTCCGAGCCCTGCCGTCTTCTCGGGACGGTATCTGGAGCAGGTGGGACGCTGCTCACCCGCCGAATTCGGAGGAACCAAGTCCCCCTTAAATCGGCCCTCTTGCCAGCATTTGGCGACAACCACTGCCACCACGAATCCATACCCATAATTGGCCGTTCGCTACGCCCTCTGGGCTAACACTCGGCCGACCGTGGTACCGTTCATTGTCAACGGTGGGACCGCGCCTGGAGATGTACCGCCACGTCTCTGCTGCACGGCTATCCTGCTAATCGTGCAGACAGACCCAGATGAGACTCACGTATGCGGCAACCTTCCTTGCGGTGTATATGGGGACTCACGTAAGCGGGACGCTTGCCCCGACGGTCCTCCCTGGCTGCGGGAACGTGGGTTTGCCAGCCCCCATAGACTCGCATAAGCGAATCCTCCCTGCGGGAACATTCCCTTGTCACAGGTGAAATTCGGGCACCCATATGATAAACCAAAATTCCGAGCGCCTTATTACGTGTGACCGTCCGGTCAGCACCCGTCCTCAGCCGCCTGCGTGGTATTCGGTCACTCCAGCCGTTCTCCGAAATATATGATAAGTACAAGCAAAGCCTTCTCCCACTCCAACGAAAAAAAGAATATAAGTGCTCCCTTCAAAATCATCCAGTCAGTCAAAAAAATTCTTAACTCATCCAAGTATCGAAAGTGTATCATTGCGAACCGAAAATAATATTGTACAAATTGAGTAAAAATAAAAAGAACTCGATCTCCTGTTCGGAAATTGACAAGTTTCATATTTTTATCTTAATTTTACGCGACACCCTCCTGGATTTTGACATAAGTGTGTTCAGGATCGGAAGTAAAATGTGGTGTGTGTGAGAATCCGCACTTAGGCGACGCAACTTCTACGTCTTAGGTCTCTCCCGAGATGTGAAAAATAAAAATAAAAATAAAATAAAGAAAAAATAAAAAAAAGTAAAAAAAGAAAAAAAGCCTACCTATGAAAACAACATTGAAAAAATGTGAAAAATAAAACAAAGCCTACCTATGAAAACAACATAGAAAAAACAAAAAAGGAAAAAAATTCTTCCTCCTCATATTCGTAATACTTGTAACACAGCAACATTGATACAAACTCCGAACAACGAAACGAAGGTCACCTGCCATCGAAATGGTTGTGAAGAAGAATAAGGTTGTGAATATCCGTACTGCCGTTGCCTTAATGTAGCAGTCCAGTTACAGATTCCAGGTTTACATCCCCCTGGGGCCCCGTAGTCCATATTTTTTGATAATTCTTACAATAATATTTTATAATTAGACTTACAGATTTTTATGCAAATTTATCTGCGATAATATATTTAAAAAAGTAGAATCTCGGTAAAAGACAAAAGGGTAGACAATTGCATTACCTGTTGTTACGCCACGAGGCTGACCACAGGCTGTATTTTCTAACCGTCGCTCGCGGTCCTACAGAGTCGCAGGCAAACCGTCTTATCTGCCCGCCGGATCATTTACAATGTATCGACGAGAGCATAGTTGTCGCCAAGCAGCGAGCTCTAGAAACGTCGATTTTTGACCGTTACGTTTCTCGCACAAGAAGAGTCATACGTGATCGTAGGCGCGAGCGGTGGCGTGGCCCGAGCATAGTGGGGGTCGTCTTCCAAATGAGACAAAGGAATAATCGAAGGGCGATCATTTTCTTCTGACGAGTCAAACATGGCACTTCGACAAATGTGACGAGCAAACGAATTTATCCAGAGATATCGCAAAGTCGAGTCAAATTACTGTAACATATTCATCATATTATTATAAAATATATCACTCTATGTTAACCTGTTAATACAGTGTTACATTTATTAAACCACCTCTGTTGTCTTAACCGAAACAGGGGAACGACTATTTCGCGGCGTCGATTAACATAATCGTAGCGAGAATTTACGCCTCTTGCTGACGCGTTTTCCTAGCGACCTAGTCTCTCCCCGCGAACAGTCGTAACAAATATTAAGTATTATAGAAAAATATTAAAGGAAGCATATATATTTCGTCGTATTACGTGCAAATTTGTCACAAGTGCGTAAAATACCGCTGTCTATTTACATAATAAAATTAATAATTCTTATGTGTCATAAGTTAAATTTTCTTTACCATTTCCTCCAGAACTTCTTGTCCCCTCAGAATATTGCCTAACGTTGTGTCTAAAGATTACGAAGTACAACGCGTCTATTGAGTGGCCCGCTCGAGCTGAAAAGAGCTTCCGCGAGTCGTCTCGCGCCTTAGCTGACTCCGAAATGTTAGTGCATCTGATTCCAGGCGCGCGCGTTAGGCTCGCGGGCGACACGTCCGATAACGCCACAGGTGAGGTACATCAACTGCGCGTCAACGATACCTGGCAGCCCCTAGGTTTCATGACGAAATCGCTATCCCCCGCGTACGATCCTGAGTTTCTAACGATGTACGCGGCGGTGAAACGATTCAGGCACACCGACGAAGGGAGAGATTTCGGGATCTACACGGATAACAAACCCCTAGTATACGCGTTTGATCAGAATCCCGATAAGTGTTCGCCGAGGCAATTTCGTCATCTGGACTACGTCGGACAATTTACGACCGATATTCGACACTTAAAAGGGATAGACAACGATGTAGCCGATACTCGATCAGTCGATATCAGTCGATAATCAAACGCAAGCCGCAGCTCAAGAGAACGATACCGAGCTGCGCGAGATCATTAGGTCCGCCTTTAGTGCGCAGAAATTAAGAAAGGGACAAATTCCCGATCAAGATGTCGGAATATATTGTGATCTTTCGACCGAAGACCTGAGACCATTCGTATCGGAACCGTTACGACGCACAGTGTTTCGATCGCTGCATGAACTTTTCCATCCCTGGTTGCGCGCCACGCAAAAACTGGCGACGACGCATTTTGTCTGGCCGTAAATAAACAAAAATAGTGGAATGTGAACGCGGCAGTGCATACTATTCCAGCGCAATAAAGTCACCAGGCAAGTATCCTCACCAGGTGGAACGTTCAAATCGATAGCAGGTCGGTTGGAACATATACACTTAGACATTATCGTGATGCAATACTCGCTAGGCACCGATATTGTCTAACGTGCATCGAACGTTTTTCGCGTTGTCCTGATGCCGTTCCCATTGCCGATATGGAAGCCCCCACCGTGGCCTCGGCCCTCCTTTCGACTTGGATTTTTCGTTACGGCGGTCCCTTGAAAATAACAACTAATCAAGGACGACAATTCGAATCGTGTTTGTTTGAAGAGTTATGCCGTGTGCTCGGCATCACGCACTTACGCAGGTCGTCCTATCATCCCGCCTCTTGTGGGATGGTAGAGCGCTTACATAGACAACATAAAGCGGCGATCAAGTGGTACGACACGTGCAAATCGTACTATTGGGCATTCGAACCGTGATAAAGGAGGACCTAGACGCAACGGCAGCTGAAATGATCTACGGCACCGGCATGCGATTGCCGCCGGAGTTCTTTTTGCAAACCAATCAGCGAGCCAATCCGGAATTCGCGAACCTGCTTAAAGAACGGATGGGGAAGGTCAGACCACAGCACATTACACGACCTGGCGGAAGAAAGATATTCGTTTTCCGCGATTTGGATCCTTCGCCGTACGTATTTTGATGACTTGTCCCGATTACAATCCCTTTGCGGCCGCCTTAAGAACGGGCCGTTTAAAGTAACGCAAAGAGGCGAAAAGAAGTACACAATCGAAGTCAACAATCGCGACGTAACGATTTTCCGTAGACAGGCTAAAGTCAGCCTTTGTAGTACCGGAGGACCTCGAAGAGGAATCGACCAAAACCCTTAACGTGCTTATTCCTGTAGAACACACGAACGAAAACATTAGCAATAGGTTCGTTACGCGGTCTCGTCGAAGAGTCCGTCTTCCCGATTGACTACAGGTAAGTTTCGGTTATGCATCGTTAATTATCGGACGCGGGGTATACTACGAAAATATTAAAAACAGCGACGGTCGATGTAAACACGTGATGAACATATCACATTAAAAACGTATTCACTGCTTTTGGGGGGGGGGGTGATATAGCGGCACATGAGTCAGAGGACAATTCAAATCGTGTTGTTGTTTTGCCTCGGAGTATCGAGATCGTAAGGATACAAGTAATGTAGGAACAAATATACTCCGGGCAAAACAACGTCGCCGCTACGGCGAACAAAGACGAATTTGCATCATCCGACTTCACCCCCGACCAGTATAAACAAACCGACGCAACCGAAAGAGTACAGTATGTTCGAGAATCTACGACTATCAACGAGCGATCTACCGAGTTACGTGACAATCATTTATCGAGTTTTCATCCGCAATTTTATTTTGCGATTTATACTTTGTATCAAGGACTCAGCGATTATAGGCCGTACTTTAATTTATTATTTTAAATAAAGTTTTAAGTACAGTCAAATCTCGCGTTATTCGTATCATCGAGTTTGATTTTCTTCAAGAAAGTAGTAATTACTGGAAAATGTTGAGATTTCTTATTCGAATCTTTCGAAGAAATTAGACGAAGCTGATCCATAAAAAGAAAACTGCACAGATTTAACAAAGGAAGAAAAGCGACTACAGTCGCGTAACATAGATTCTAGCAGTCTACCGGCAGCAATCCGATGAGCTAATCGGGCCTGGTGATCTAGTGGTCGAGTAATGGTACCAAGGAGAAAGTAGTTGAGAATAGTTGGAAAGATACAGTTATACTGCCACGTCCCGCGCTGCGCACGCGCCGTAACGTAGACTGAAACTACCAATTGCGCGAGTGAGCGTTCCAATTTGAAATTTAAATAAACCTTAACAATTTGTATAGAAACCAAATTCGAGCCTCACAACCCCCACGGAATAACCCGTCACATGACGACCCCTCCACGGTAGACCTAAATACAAATAAGCGTAGCGACATAGAAGAGGGAGAAATAATTCCTTAGTTCGTAGTAGTTAATTCCTCAGTTCTGTGTGATTAGTTCCTCAGTTCTTGGTGATTAATTCCTTGGTTCTTGCCGATCAGTTCCCCAATTCTTGGCAAGTTACTGTTACTGTGAAGCTGCATGCCATTTCTAGACGGGTGTGTCGCAGAAACTGTTCAGCAATCGAAAATATATCAACCGCATTCCTCCAACTGGAACAAAGCCTTTCTTAATACAATAACTGATCTGTCTTGGAGACCCCTATAACAAATTATTAACGTATGTATGGGCCCTTTCGAAAGTAAAAAAAGCGGACAAACAAAATAGTTGAAGGCGTTGACGGACATGAAGAGTATAATGCGCTTCGAATTGCCAACGTACCTCTAATTGCGATGAATTGAATATTTTAGCCTAAATATGAATCCTGCATATACATAGGATTTGAATCTGACCAGAGTTGATATAGCGTAAACTGGCCAACGAGCTCAGTAATTGGTAGAAAATGTGCAGTACAACACACATCGAAGTGTCGATATATCTGGAATAGAAACTGTCAGACGCTCAATTGAATATTTAAGACAGAATCTGCAAAACAGCAATAACGCGGTATTTGACAGGGTCCAGAGTGGACATAGCCCAAACCGATCGATATGCGCAGTAGTTGGCAGCAAATGTGGAGTATAATCCGCATCGTATGGTCGACATACCAGTAATAATAGCGGAGATACGTTTAATTGAGTACTTAAGGCTAAATATGTTAAACTGCAATTACGATGGATTTGACAGGATGCAGAGTTGACATTGCGTAATCCGGTTGATGTGCGCTGTATTTGGCAGCAAATGTGGAGTATAACGCGCATCGAATTGTCGACATATGTCCAATATATATGGTGATCTGTTCAATTGAATATTTCCGGCAGAATCTCCTAAACGGTAATTACGCTGCATTTGACCTCGACCCTACTTGATATAATGTAAACAGAAGCGGATGCGCTATATTTGGCAGCAAGTGTTGAGTATAACTCGCATAGTATTGTTAAGATATCTCGTATAGAAACTGAAATACGTTCAATTGAATAATTCCGGCACCATCTGCAAAACTGCAACAACGCTTTCTTTAACAGGTTCCAGACTTGGCATAGCGCGGAGAGGGTGTGGTAACTGTGTAGTGGAGCAGACACGGAGAGGACGGAGCCGCGAGCTTACCCGAAATCTCCGGAAAACTGGAGAATTCAGGTAAGGAAAGTAACCAGAGTGAAGGACTAGCGCCCGTGAATGCAAAGCGGGTGTAAGAACCCACGAAATCTGGTGTAGAAGGGCGCTAAAGGCGGAGGTAAACCGAGTGCGAGGTTATGACGAAGGGGTAGCCATATTGGGACGCGTGACAACTGCGCCTCCACACGAGCTCCCCGAGGAACCACACAGACGCAGCCATATTGACACGTGCGTCAAAGCGCGCCGCGCGGGCCATTTGAAAGCGGCAGCGTCTAATGGAGCAGCAAGTGCGAAGGAAGCGGCCATATTTGCGCCCAATGGCGAAAAAAGACGCAACGGTGGCGAAAGATAAGGAGGCAGGGGAAACCGTCGGAGGAAGGGGCGAAGCGGAGCTGGTTGCTGAGCCGTCACATGTCAGCACCAGGAGCATGACGAGGGCGGCCCTGACAAAAGAGGGGCCCTCCCACTCCACACTGGACACGGAGAACCCGCAGTCCAAAGAAACGACAGAGGAAGAGGACCTAGCCCAAGAGATGAGAACCGCTATTATGGCAGACATAGGAGCGGAACTGATCCGTCGGGCCGCAGAGATGACCAAGGTTGTCGAGACATCTCGCAATCTTAAGAGTACGCAGGAGGAAACGTTGAAGGAAGTGGCGAGGTCTATCACCGCGGGCACAACGGAGCTGCTGAGGAGAATAGACCCCGCCATCGTCGCCCTCGCTATAGCGCAAAGACGCATAACGACATTAGAGGCGGAGAACGAGGCGCTCAAAAAAGAGCTGGCCATGCGTCCCCCCGCAGAGAAGAGCAGCGACAAGGCGCGTCTCGCCGCAATCGAACATGAGCTAGATAAGACCCTCGCTGCACCGGCTAGAGGAACGCCTCCAGAACATGGAAAGGATGGAAGAAAAGGAGGTCGCGCCGGACGAGAGCACAAGAAGGGCTGAGAGCGGAGCCCCAAACGCTCCATCGACCAAGGGAGGAAAAGCGGCTGCCACGGAATGGCAGACCGCCGGAAAGCAAAAAAGAAGAAGAATATCAGAAAGAGGAAGGGGGCAGAGAAGAAACACTCGGCCAAACCAACCTCCGGGACGATCACCCTGACAGACAAATCGGGACAATCCTGCGCGGAGATTCTGGCTGCGGCCAGGAACAGCGTCTCCCTGGCTGAGGTCGGCATCAGCACGATGAGGATGCGAAAGACCATCACTGGAGGCGTCATTCTGGAAGAAGGCCGCAGCGCTCGCAGCATGCCTAACGCGGGCTCTGGATCCGAACAAGGTCCGCGTGGTGACACCCTTCCGAGCCGCCGAAGCAGGGGAGTCAATGATAGACGTATCAGCCACCAAGGAGGAAATCCGGAACCCCCTGACGAAGGAGAGCGGCTGCAAGCCGGAGGACGTCCGACTGGGAGAAATCCGCCCCGCCCGAAACGGTCTTGGATCTGTGTGGATACGAGGCCCGGCCGGTGCAGTGAGGAAACTGGCCCAAGCTGGCAAGGTGGCCATAGGGTGTTCAACGGCGAGGGTCGAAGCCATCGCGCGAAAACCTCTACAGTGCTACAGGTGCCTGGAGATCGGGCACGTAAGGAAGTCCTGCACCGCCAAGGAAGACAAGGGGCACCTATGCTTCAGATACGGCAAACCAGGGCACCAAGCGAAAGCATGCACTGTCGCGAGCCCGAAATGCCTATCCTGCGAGGCGCTTGGAGCACCATCCGGGCAGAGGATGGGTGGACCGGCCTGCCCCCCCCCCCTCCCCCCGAAGAAAGGAACCCAGATCCGCACGCAGGCTGTGTTACCCAATAACTGAAAAATCCCAAAGTCAACGTCGCCTGTCTACTGTTTATGGCCTGACTTCGTCGCAGTCTTTTGTCTACGCTCTGTCGATGGCTTCAGTGCTTGAGAAAACTAAAAAGACCAGATGTAGAGTTTTCTTAGAAGTGGTAACCACTTCAACAGCGAACCTAAGCCCGCAGACAAAGAAG
>NW_022884053.1:0-19739 GCF_011952255.1 Bombus vosnesenskii | reverse complement strand
CCGTGGTAGGTGGTCGACTTCGAGACTGATAAACAGAGACTGTTTGTCTCTTTGGAGGACCTTAGCTAAAATAAATCCCAAGATTTATAGCGGTCCTTAGGCTAGCTGGAAATATTCGGTACGAATGTATCGACATCTGGCAATTATCTTGTCCGCAGGTATAGGGTCTTTGTGTCGTGCGTCACGCGACGTAAACTGTTGGGAAGTTTACTGTCAAGTGCCGCCACATGTTCGGAAATGTATGCAATACGATTTATAGCGGTATTTTTGTTGGATGATCTATGGGAAGATTCACGCGAACAAACTGTATGGACTAACCAAATTTATTTTGTTGGCGCCAAAACGATCTACAGAACCGATCGACTGGTGTTCAATTTAAAAATTGCTTCTCTATAAAAGCAAGAAATCTAATTTACATCGTGTTCTTCATCTGTCGCCTCCATATACATCCTGGTGGCAATAAAATTCTGAATTTACGAGAAATCCGTATTTCGACTTAAGCTTATCGATGTTACCGACTGGACAAAGCCTTCGAGAGTTTAAATTAACCGATCGATCCTTCGATGAAAGGACGAGCAAGTGCCAGGAAACTATCGCGGGAACGCTCGTAAAAGCGCGCAAAGGTTCGGCGTGGTAACCTAGGAAGAGGAACAGGTTTTTTTTTATTTATTTGTTGAAATTACAATCAATTCTCGCGTTGAGAATTTTCAGTAATTTTTCTGGCGTGGCGCAGTGACATGGCTGTTTATTTACAATAAGTTAATACTTATTATAGATAGGTATAATTTATAAGTATTATAAGTAAGTGCATATGTACGTTAATGTTTATTGGCTAATTCGTGTTGGTCGTTGGAAAAGGATGCTAGCTGCCCTTGAGAGGGTGTTGCTAGCGGGCAGCGTCGTACGTGAGAGATAGCAGATTTCTCGTGTGTCCCCGTGGTAGGTGGTCGACTTCGAGACTGATAAACAAAGACTGTTTGTCTCTTTGGAGGTCCTTAGCTAAAATAAATCCTAAGATTTATAGCGGCCCTTAGGCTAGCTGGAAATATTCGGTACGAATGTATCGACATCTGGCAATCATCTTGTCCGCAGGTATAGGGTCTTTGTGTCGTGCGTCACGCGACGTAAACTGTTGGGAAGTTTACTGTCAAGTGCCGCCACATGTTCGAGGAAAATGTATCTGCAGCCGGTTATAGCGGTATTTACGTTACGGATGATCTATGGGAAGATTCACACGAACAAACCTTTATGGACTAACCAAATTTATTTTGTTATTAAAAACGATCTACAGAACCGATCGACGACTGGTGTTCAATTTAAAAATTGCTTCTCTATAAAAGCAAGAAATCTGATTTACATCGTGTTCTTCATCTGTCGCCTCCATATACATCCTGGTGGCAATAAAATTCTGAATTTACGAGAAATCCGTATTTCGACTTAAGCTTATCGATGTTACCGACTGGACAAAGCCTTCGAGAGTTTAAATTAACCGATCGATCCTTCGATGAAAGGACGAGCAAG
Organism: Bombus vosnesenskii; assembly: GCF_011952255.1. NCBI lineage: Eukaryota > Metazoa > Arthropoda > Insecta > Hymenoptera > Apidae > Bombus > Bombus vosnesenskii. The sequence goes on along the minus strand of NW_022884053.1, from coordinate 18,218 downwards.
TGCCAGGAAACTATCGCGGGAACGCCCGTAAAAGCGCGCAATGGTTCGGCGTGGTAACCTAGGAAGAGGAACGGGTTTTATTTATTTGTTTAGTACAATCAATTCTCTGGCGTTGAGAATTTTCAGTAATTTTCTGGCGTGGCGCAGTGACATGGCTGTTTATTTACAATAAGTTAATACTTATTATAGATAGGTATAATTTATAAGTATTATAAGTAAGTGCATATGTACGTTAATGTTTATTGGCTAATTCGTGTTGGTCGTTGGAAAAGGATGCTAGCTGCCCTTGAGAGGGTGTTGCTAGCGGGCAGCGTCGTGTGTGAGAGATAGCAGATTTCTCGTGTGTCCCCGTGGTAGGTGGTCGACTTCGAGACTGATAAACAAAGACTGTTTGTCTCTTTGGAGGACCTTAGCTAAAATAAATCCTAAGATTTATAGCGGCCCTTAGGCTAGCTGGAAATATTCGGTACGAATGTATCGACATCTGGCAATCATCTTGTCCGCAGGTATAGGGTCTTTGTGTCGTGCGTCAAGCGACGTAAACTGTTGGGAAGTTTACTGTCAAGTGCCGCCACATGTTCAAGGAAAATGTATCTGCAGCCGGTTATAGCGGCATTTACGTTGCGGATGATCTATGGGAAGATTCACACGAACAAACCTTTATGGACTAACCAAATTTATTTTGTTATTAAAAACGATCTACAGAACCGATCGACGACTGGTGTTCAATTTAAAAATTGCTTCTCTATAAAAGCAAGAAATCTAATTTACATCGTGTTCTTCATCTGTCGCCTCCATATACATCCTGGTGGCAATAAAATTCTGAATTTACGAGAACTCCGTATTTCGACTTAAGCTTATCGATGTTACCGACTGGACAAAGCCTTCGAGAGTTTAAATTAACCGATCGATCCTTCGATGAAAGGACGAGCAAGTGCCAGGAAACTATCGCGGGAACGCTCGTAAAAGCGCGCAAAGGTTCGGCGTGGTAACCTAGGAAGAGGAACAGGTTTTTTTTATTTATTTGTTGAAATTACAATCAATTCTCGCGTTGAGAATTTTCAGTAATTTTTCTGGCGTGGCGCAGTGACATGGCTGTTTATTTACAATAAGTTAATACTTATTATAGATAGGTATAATTTATAAGTATTATAAGTAAGTGCATATGCTTAATTTGGATAATTAAATGAATCTGACGTTTAGGTCTAGCGGGTAGTGCCTCTTCAGCCTGCGAGTCTGGTCCGTCGTATCGAGTAGTCCAGTGATTAGAGGGTTTCGGTGTTTGTTGATTCTTTTGCTGTATCTGTTGCTATATTTTGCTATTTCCTCTTTGACGGTGGGTATCTTGAGGTCGCGGTGTATTGTTTCATTGGTTACATACCAAGGTGCGTCAATTAGGGATCTTAGCGTTTTCGAGTGAAAGCGTTGGAGTATTTCAATGTTGGAGTTACTTGCTGTTCCCCATAGTTGGATTCCGTAGGTCCAGACAGGTTTTATTACGGTCTTGTAGAGGGTAATTTTATTCTGTATATTTAGTTTGGAGCGTCGGCCCGTGAGCCAATAGAGTTTTTTTAGTTTGTCCTTTGGTTGCTTCCTTTTATCTGAGATGTGTGTCTTCCACGTTAGTCTCCTGTCCAGGGTCATGCCCAGGTATCGGACTGTGTCCCTGCTAGGAACTGTTGCATTGTTGATGGTGACCTGGGGGCAGGTTTGTTTTCGGAGCGTGAAGGTTACATGTGTGGATTTCTTTTCGTTGACTTTGAAGCCCCATTTGTGAAACCACTTTTCCATGGAGTCGAGGCTTCGCTGGAGAGTGGATGAGGCTATTACCGGGTCAGCGTGGGAAGCTAATAGCGCTGTGTCGTCTGCAAATGTCGCTATTGTTATATCGTTTGATATAGGTAGGTCGGCAGTGTAGATGGAGTACAGTAGGGGTCCGAGGACACTACCTTGGGGTATGCCGGCTTCTATTGGGAATGTTGCGGAAGTGGCGTCTAGGTATTTAACCATGAATTGCCTATTGGTTAGGTAAGATTTTAGGATGGAGTAGTAGGGGTGGGGTGGGATCTTTTTAAGTTTGTATAGTAGCCCTTCATGCCATACTTTATCGAATGCCTGTTGGATGTCTAGGAAGACCGCTGAGCAATATTTTTTCTTTTCGAGTGTTTGGCTGATCGTATGAGTTAGGCGGTGGATTTGCTCTACTGTAGAATGATGTTTTCGGAAGCCGAATTGGTGATCTGGGAGTGTTTTCAGGTTCTCTAGGATTGGAAGGAGTCGGTTCGTGAGCATCTTCTCGAATAGTTTGGACAGGGTAGGTAAAAGACTGATTGGGCGATAGGAGCAGGTTTCGTATATCGGTTTACCGGGTTTAGGGATGAGGGTAATCAATGAGATTTTCCAAGCCTTGGGATAGTGTTCCAGGCGAAGGATAGCATTAAAAATCGATGTGATGAGTGCTATCCCTTTTGTGGGAAGTTCCTTGATTGCTCTATTGCCTATTAGGTCGTGTCCTGCTGCTTTCTTGGGGTTTAGGCGACTGATTGTTTTTATAGTCTCAGCAGAGGAGAAGGGTTCGATAGGAGGGGACATTTGGAAGGGGGTGTGCAGGTATTCAGTAACGTCCGCGGCGGTTTGGGGGGAATGGGGTTTGAATACTTTTGACAAGTGTTTTGCAAACAGGTCGGCTTTTTCTATAGGGCTTCGCGCCCATCCACCTTGCGGGCGGCGGATAGGTGGGATTATTTGTGGGGGGCGTGTGAGTTTCCTGGAGGCCTTCCATAGTGAGTAGTTGGCGTCGGCTGTGGGGGATAAGCTGGCGAGGTATTTATGGAAACAGTCGTTTTTATAGTTTCTTAGGGTTCTGGATAGCTTTCTGGTTGCGTTGTTAAGTTTGCGTTTGTCCTCCGGTGTTCTATGGGTCTGCCATACTCTTCTTAGTCTTCGTTTTTCTGCTATTTTTTTTAGTATGTAATGGGGATATTCTTGTTTGCTGTTAGATGGCTTTGTCGGTGTGGAGAGGCGGATTGCGTTTATTATGCTCGTGTTTAAGTATTCCGTGGCTGCTTCGATATCTTCCTTTGTTTTTAGTGGGGTGAAGGCTGAGGTTGGGTGTGTAAAGACTTCTCTGAAGAGCTGCCAGTTGGTGTGTTGGTTGTGAATGGAGCCATTAGGTGTATTCTCGATGATTGTTGAACTGACTGTTGCTATCACGGGAGAATGATCAGAGGAGAGATCAGCCGAGGAGTTGATCTGGATGTGTCTTGATGGGATATTTTTAGTTATGAAGAAGTCGAGAAGGTCGGGTATTTTGTTGGTGTCAGTGGGCCAGTATGTGGGTTCATATGTGGTGAGGTAGTTGAGGTTGTTGTTTGTTATGCTGTTTAAGAGGTTTTTGCCTCTTGCTGTAACCAGTCTGCTGCCCCATTGGATGTGCTTGGCGTTAAAGTCTCCTCCAACTATGAATCTGTTGCCCAGGGTGTCCAGGAAGTTATCAAAGTCTTCTTTGGCGATGGAGTGTCTGGGAGGGCAGTATACTGCTGAGGTGGTGATTGAGCCATGACAGTCTTCTATTGCTACGTTTGTTGCTTGGAGGTAATCTTTCTGGAATGATGGGAGTTCGTAGTGCTTAATACTTGCTTTGATTATTATTCCGGTGCCACCGTGGGCCTTTCCGCTGGGGTGTTGGGTATGGTAGAATTTGTAACCATTTATTTTCAGGTAGCTCTTGTCGGTGAAGTGGGTTTCCGACACGAGCATTACGTCGATTTGCTGGTGTTTTAAGAAGAGTTCTAGTTCCAGTTTGTGTTGCGCTAGACCGTTGGCGTTCCAGAGTGCTATGCGCCTTGGTTTTATTTTGAGTCGGGGCGTGCTAATTTTTCCACGATGAGTGTTAGTAGCGATAGCAAGTGATTTGTTTGCTCCGATTGTTTCTCTATTAGCTTTTCAAGCCTTGAGGAGTTGTCTGTGTTTGGTGGGTTGGGGTCACTGTTTTGGGGAAGGTTCCTTTGGCTGTTCGGGTTATTTTGGATGCCTTGTACTGCTTGGGCATAGGAGGTTGAGGTGGAGATGAATTTGGTAGGACTGTGCGTTTGGTTGGTTGAGGGGGTTGGGGTAGTAGTGAATTTCGGCGGGCTGGGTGTTTGGTTGGATACCTCTTTTGCTCTGAGCTTAGGGTACCTGTTCGTGTATAGTGTTTTATGTGCTGGGCAGCCTTTGTAGTTGGCAGGGTGGTCCCCTTGGCAGTGGATGCATTTCGCTGGGGTTTCCGGTGATTTGGCGCACTGGTCAGTGGAGTGAAAGCCTGCGCATTTAACGCAGCGGAAAGTATGGTTGCAGTATTTCTGCGTATGACCGTACCTTTGGCACCTTTTGCACTGCACTATTTCTTTTTTCACGAGCGGTGGTTCGATCTTTACTATCGCGTTCATTAGGCGACTGATGTTATATATTTCCTTATTGTTCGGTTTTTGTTTAATGTCTAGGAAGAATAAGGATAACGGGTCTTTCGAGACTCTAGGCCTTATATTACTTACGTTGACGACTTCGTGGCCGAGTTTTGAGAGTTCGTATTTTAGTTCGTCTATGTCTGCTGAGTGGTGTATGTTTCGTAGGACCACCCGGAAAGGCCTTTCCTGTTTAAGTTGGTAGGTGTGGAAGTTGGCGTTCAGGGTCCTGAGTGTCTTGGTGAGTTTTCTGTAAGCTTCTGGGTTCGTCGGTGGTATTTTCACCTTGTTGTTGCTTATCTTAAGGTTATATTCCTCCTTGCTGGTATCTCTCTCTAGGGACTTGGTCATTGTCTGTATGTCAATGACGTCGTCCACAAAAATTGGTGGGGGAGGGGGGATTCTCTGTGGGTGTTGGTTTGATGGCGGTTCTACGATTTCCATGGCGTCGTTTGAGGATTCCAATACGGCGAACCTGTTGTGTGTGTTTATTTGCGTTGCTGGTTCTATTTTCCTCTTCTTTGTAGTGTTAGCGTCGTTAGTGCGGAAAGTTCTACTACACTTCTGCCACGGGGGGGGTAGCTCGGGGTAGCTGCGAGTCTGCTCCGGAGAGCCTGGTCGCGGTTGCTGGGCCATCATCGAGCTAGTTAATTCGGAATGAACAACTAGTCGTGAGGCTGTGAGGCTAGTATTCGTGTTGGGGTTAGGTGCGTGGGATTTCTTCTCCCTAGGGGGTAAGGGGCACTTAGCTGTGTTCTCTTTCGACGGTTGGGCGACACGTGTTGTTTTCGAACTACGCTGGGCACTAGAGACACGTCTGCACGCTTCGGCACTCCACAGCGAACTGAGCTCGAGCAGTGAAATTGACTCTGCATGCCTGTGATTTTGGCAGGGAATGAGAGTCGAGTTCGTAGTGAATGCACATTGTGTATACGTGTTTTAGGTGGTTTGTGTGAGTTTGTTGCGGAGATTCGAGACATTTATTTAACCTCTTTATCATATTCGAGCCTGTGCGATATAACCATATCTTAAATGTAATAAGTTTTATTTTTTATTGCAAAGTTCTTGAAATATATAATGCACACAATAAGTGTATAATATTTTATATATATAAATTATATTTAAGAAGTTTGGGATAGTTTAAAGATGAAATAAATTGCTTTTTAAGTTTAATCTCTTACTCTCGACGAAATCAAGTTTCTCTGGAATTTGGTGGAGTTTAAGATTTGATATCGGTGTCGTAGGAGTTATGTGACACTTTAAGGTGGAATAAATCTAGCGAGGAGTTTAAGGTGCGGCAAGGGAGCGTGGAATGTTGCAATAGAAATTTATTGCAGTGTTAGTGCATTGGTAGATTGATCAAATTTACGTGTAGCGTGGGTAACCAATGGTAAATATTTTGCAATGTGTATAATTTCTCAGTAATCTGTGGTTTATAAAATCTATCGACAACTAATGGAAATTGTTGATTTAACAGATCAATTTTAAATTCCTCGTTAATCTAAATTTTTTTAATCCTATTTACAGCTAAACCTTACGACGAAAAATTAACGAAGTGGAATAAAAATGGCATTGTGATTCTTCTCGTCGTGTATCGGTGTCACATCAAATTTAAGAGACAGGTTTACTTGCGAATGCTGCGTGTTACGTTGGTGAAGTCGACGAAAGCGTAAAATAGGAGCTCGTCCGAAATACACTAACGCGGAAGGTTAAATTTAACGCGAAAGGCTGAGAAATTAGTCTAGAACTCGAAGTTTCATTGGTACGACGCACTTGAAACGCATTCAAAGAGGTCGGCGATCTCGAAAGGGGATGAACGCAACTGTTTCGTGGGAATTTCTTATTGTGGCTTATTTGGATGAAGCTGCTTTAAAATCAGCGCTGGATTCGTCTGTTTTTTTCCCGGAAATCATAAAATGTTTAGGCCAGGCGACTCCATGTACAGAAAATGTTATGTCCACTTTTTACGTCCGTAGAATTCAACTCTTTACTACTATGCACTTCTTCTCCAAAAAAAATATCGCGTTTCAATATTAAAAAAGTTTCAATAATATACTATCCATTAGAAGAATGATAACATGATAACCTTACAAATTATTAGTATTAACAAATTCTTATTGTCGTATAGAAATGCCAACTATTGCTTCGGTAAAACAAACAAAAGAATTTTACAGGTAAATTTTACAAATTACAAGTCATCTTATAACGCAAAATACGACGTGTAAAATTGTCTCAATTTATTAATAGTATTAATAAATTATTATGATAAAAGATGCAGGAATCTTAGCCTCATGAGAAATTAGAGATGAAAATGAGTGGGAAAAGATTAATCACTGGTCCTCTTAAAAAGATGCAGTCCCATGGATGGATGGTTGTGCGAGTATTAAAGCAGCGCAAAACCGTTCCCCGAATTCTCATCCCGGACGTCGTACGACCAAAGACAAAAACAGCTCACTCGAGGGCATTGCGGAGAGACATTCATCGAGGACACAATAGTATTATTCCAGGAAGTGCTAGTTCTTCCTAGATTCCGGTTACAATGTTCTTAACGCGTGGAAATTAGTCTTGACCAGGAAACATCTATAACGGCATGTATTTTCTGCCGTGATTGTAAATCTGCCATGATTGGAACATGCGGTTTGTCCGTTAATCTAGGCGCTGTTGTTCAATTGAGTCAATATTATTTGTTGGTAGATTAGTGTGTGCAAGAGCGCTCTATCCATTATTGACCAATTCGAGCACGTATTGGTAAATTTCACACCGGCAATTACGGCGAAATCGTTCGTGGTCGCTGGAAATTAGCAGTATCGTTTGCGGTCGTGAGCTGATTGACACTGCGTGAGCGGGGAATTATGTGAAGCAGCTTTGCTTTGTCGTTTCATGCATTTAATAGGTTTACGGCGGTGGACAGGGTTTGTAAAAAATAAAGACAAGGTAGAAAAAGATTATTTTTCATTTTTTACTATTAGATTATTTTCAAAGTGATCTTTTCAGTGAAATATGATTGACAAAAAATAAGATCTATAATTGAATCATTATAGAAAATAGAATAATATTGATAATAAAGAAATAAAAATCAATTATAGAATAACATATAATAATAATAATAATAATAATAACAATAACAATAATGTGGATAGACTTTATGTTTACTTTTATATGTATAATGATACTGTTTGATCCTTGAATTAAAGTTAAGATTAACGTTGCGATTATGATTATCCTTTGTCTGACTAAATATATTTGAAGTATCAATTACAGTAGAATTTTTGAAAGATTCTTGGCTGTTAAACAAAAAACTGGTTCCTTTATATTTCGCTCAATTATCATAGAATCGTGAAACTGACTTCCACTTCAAATTTTGTCTGTTTCAGGAGTAACAAGTACCTGCAAAAATCATCCATCAGCCGGATATGTGCTGTCGGAGGGTTTTTCATTAGAATTCCCGTCTTTCTAACTGGTAAGAACCAATTCCTTCAATTCTGTCGACTTTAACCTTTTGAAAGATACTAGTACATAAGTTATACGTTTAATTTTTCTTGAATTCAGGCATGAATCTAAAAGATACTGTGAACTCTCTCTGAGTGTATGAAATCAGTTTAGAAATCCAATGGAAATAAAGTTAATTTTAACGCCGAATAGTCATTATTTTTCTTAGAAAAATAAAAATGATCGTCTTTTAGGGAAGTTTTAACAGATTAATTTATAAAGAGCTGAAACAGAATATTCATGTCATGCATGAATACGGCTGGTGGATGGATCGAGATCTAATCTAAAGTTTACGTTGTGTCATGCTAGTTTACACAGCTATCATTCGCTCGATCGATCGTTAAGCTGTTGAACTCGATTCAAGACGGACATTTTGACTCTGTTCAGAAGAAAACTGCGTTTTAATAAATTTGACGGAATAGAAATTATGATAGACTACAATGTTTTTTTAATTATATCATAAAATTTATTTATTTTTTTTTTTAATGTCATATTAGAAACTTCAAATACTGTCCAAAACTTCGAACGTAATCGTTTTAGAAATTTGTAAATTACTTAACGACCAAAAATATTGAATTCTCTATTGTCTGAAGATAGATTCTCTATAATTTAAGTAATTTATTCGTCGAGAATTGATATATAAAGACTTAAATAATAAATTAATTGAAAAATAATTTGCAACTAGTATTGAAAATTTCAATTAAAAGCATATGTATATAGTTTACGCATCGAGAATTATATGTATTGAGAATATGTATTTGCGCTGATTCTTTGTCCCGCTTGTTATGGCATACGTGTTATAATGATCCTCTAACAATGCTTTCAGGTATGATATTGTATACATTCATCCAGTTTCATTCGACGCCGGCAATCGTTACGTCGGTTTTCATAGGCCTTGGCATCGTGTTTTGTGGATGCGCAATGGTCCATAACGTCTTCGTGTGGCAGAGGGTAAGAACATATCGCTATTAAAAAAGAAAATGAACACGTTCAAACACGTCTAAATCATCTTTTATGTGTATTTTACCCGGAAATCATTTTATCGTGAAATTTTGTTTTTCAGAGTTACCATAATTTATCTGGTAGAGTTCATAAAAATTTTTCTGAAATCAATTGCAAGCTTTTAGGAAACCAGGATTTTTCACATTTTTAAGAAGCGTTATAATTATATTGCGGATCTTTATACGTTCGTGCGAAAGTGAAAAGTACGCAAATGGCGCGAAATGCATAAAATGCGCTAAAATATACGTATATAAGAAAACAAATCTCTATTAAAATTTTATTTCTTTGATTATGTTCGTAAAACTACAAACTTGTATAAAAATACGCATTCTAGTTATAAGTGTTAAAACATTCGATCTAGTCCTTATCACATCCATGAAAACCTCCATTTAACCATTCGTTGTATCAACAAACATTCATATGCAAAACTTACCACCTACCACATCCTCCGCGTATTAATATAATCCCCTTTTATAAATTATACACTTTAGAATGGACTGGTTGGGTCAGAGTCATATAAGCTTACAAGTTCTCGAGGAGTTCTACCGAAGTTACATTTACGTTTGCATAATATCACCGAAAAAGATACTCTGTAGAATGACAGGTTCGTTTGTTTATGTGATCCGCGATCGCAACTATTTCAAGGGGATTTTATAAATAACCATACACACGATATTCAGTGTATTTTCGTATTCTCGTTTATTTTTGGGAGATTTGTAAAACTGTTGAACAAAATAATTGAGTAACGATTATATTTACTGAGAAAAAGTCTTTTTCTCTGTACCCCTCCTTCTACTTCAAGCATGTAGTATAATAAGACAATAAGATTGACAATGGCTGAAAGTAATCCAAAAGAGTTTTCACCATGGTTATCGGTAACGAAAAAGATTTGAATCATCTTTCATACTTATTCGTAACTAGAATCATTTCAACTAAAATGTAAATTCTTATATTATAACTTTTTTAATTTGTTATGGCCCCTGACTACAACCTAACCTATCATTCTTATTTCGTAGGAGAAGACGAATGCCGTGAAGGCGTTAGCGCGCGAACAGTGCGAAGCGGCGGTACAGCTGCAGCGTCAGCAGCAGCTGCAACAGCACCAGAACCAGCCCCAGCTACAACAGCAACAACAACTACGTGGCCCGTTAACCATCCACCATGCTGGCTGCCCAACGAAAGTCGGGCCCGTGACGAACCAACTAAATACCAGCCACGCAACGCACGGCCGAGCTGCACAGTACCAACACTATCATCACCATCATCATCATCGACACGTGTCAATGTCCCCACCGCCCTTGTTGCTCTCATCGCCAGCTCCGATCGCGGCGACGCATAATCATCTGAACGTGAGCGGACACAGAAACGTGGTTACGCCACCGGATACACCAGCAGATAGATCGCCACCGAGTCCTGGAAATAAGCTAAATAGATCGCAGCATTTGCCACGGGAAGCAACCGGCGGCGTCAGTCCTGGTCTTCCGGCTGCCACATTGGATCTAAGTAGCGCAGCAACCACCAATAGTCCGCATGAATTGTCCACGTTAGTTTAGAAATTTGGTCCGAACATTATATCTTCACACAGGATTGGAGATTAATAGTTGATAGTTAATTTACACATCGATCTTTTTATTTGTAAATTGGGTCGTGGTTTAGAGTTGGTTTGTAAAAATTCGGTCCTAATTGTTAAATGATGAATATCGATTAAGAATAATAGGCATTGATGTACCAATCTTTTTTTAACTTATATACTTGAGCACACGCATTGGAGATTTCACTTTTATTCAGTGAAACAGCAACTTCATTACTCGCTTATTCAATACGGCAATTGCATATATTTCATGGACATTTTAACAATGTTTTGAATAATTTCTAACGGTACAATTGTGATGAAGTGAAAAAATCGTGATAAGAAACAGAGAGAAAAGTTGCTCGTTAATGAATATTGACCAGAAATAAAGTAATTTCTAAAGAATATCCCGAAGACGTCGTAGATATTACGAAAGGAATGATTAATTTATACCCGCGTGTATCTTGCCATTACCATACTATTATTATTATTATTATTATTATTATTATTATTATTATTATTATTATTATTATTATTATTATTATTAATATTGTTAGTAGTACTCGATTACATTATTATTAATATTAATATTATTGCCTTATTATTATTAATGTTATGGAACCTCTAGTCCTAGGGTACTTTCGCTGCCACGAAAGGATAAGATTTTCGAATTTTTGACTATTACGTGTAATTCAAGTTTTCCTGTTGCGCATGCGCAGTAGAAAGAAAGTTAGCGGAACTCAAATCTCGAACTATAGAGAGTTGAAAAGTAGTAAAGTAAAAAAGCACGAATAACATTTGTATTTGTGCTGGATTAAGTTTGATAATTGAAAATTGAGTTTGATGATAACATTTTTTTCGTATTCGCTTTGGTAAATATTAGTTTTATTTAAAATTGAACAAAGCATTTTATGTTTTTCAAATACGGTACATAATCGTAATATCGAATTTTGTAAACTGATAGTAAGAATCTCTATAATTCGAGACTGGAACTTTGATCAAGTTCACATTGAACGTAAACTGACTTAATTTTGTTATTTAAGCGTGTATACTATACGTGTTTGTTCCTTCTTCTCTTGTGCGCAGGCTATAGCTTAATTACTTCCAATAAACGCAGTTATATCGAATCAATGACCGATACAAATTTAGATATTAGGATTATTTAAACAGGAGATTAAGAACTCAAAAGTATTGTTTTTATACTGCATATGTACATATGCAATATGAACGACAGTTTGTGTAATAATATGTACCCCTCTTCTTAGTTTACTTTTGTATATTTTGCGACATTTGATATTAATTTTATGAGGAACGTACTTACACTTTATCTTTGTAATTAAATGTGAAATGAAAGAAAAGAAATGACATGAGAAAAGGAAATTCGATGTACGAGTATACACGAATTGACGGAATTAAAATTTAACGCTATATTTAAATAGAAGACGTGAAATATCTTGTCATCTTAAAATAACTTCCTAATAATCATTCCTATTCTTTTACATAAAAACATTTTTCGACTGTAACTTAAGAAAAATGTCTGCTAACGTGAAACGTGCCAGAAAAAATTAACAACTTCCATTAAATTGGCAAATTTCTCATTAATATCGTAAAACTCGCGTTTACAAAGATCAGATCAGTGTACATAATATACAAAACAAATGCAGAATATATAAATATAGCACATACGTTCTGAATTATATTCGAATTGGGCAGGGTAACCAAGTGAAAATATGTAAATTTCACGATGTGTAATGTACACTTTATCGAACTTATAAGTAGTGTAGAAATAGAATATTTTACACGTAACAAAATATACAAACGACAATACACAAGTTAAATTATTTGTTAGATCCATGTATAACAAGCATAGTACAAAAGTGTTTTAGCTTTATGTACTGGTAATTATGAGAAATACCAACTTAATAGATGTATTTGGTATGTACCTAGTTAAGAAAACAATAAATTATTCTGAACAGATAAAGCGTTTAGTAGCTTGTGAAGTATGAATTTTCGAAAACGTAAGTATTTTATATCTAAGTAGTTAAGAAACGCGAGCAAGGGAAATCAAACAAAGGAACAAAGTGTTTTTGTTTAAAAATATTTAATTTGTTGTTCTATTATCCGAGGTTAGAAGCGATAATGTACAAAATCTGAATAAATAAGATTCCTCAATATTATTGAATTTTAATTCTAGGGTAAAGTAATATATCCGCATATTTTATTTATATACAATATGTATAAATAATGATGTGATTTGACTAATTTTGTTGAAAGAATATTTGTACTTTTTACGTAAAACTTCAGTCTTTTACAAACTTTCTTGTAATTAATAAACCAGTAAACACAATATTAATAAAATCTATTAAAATTATAAACAAACTCATATGTTTTAATTTTAGTCCTTAAAGGTTGAAATATTTTGCTCCAATGTCGAGACATTTGTTTTAATCCAAAACATTACTATACTGAATCGATAATGTTGCATGTGCCACGAAAATGATGATAGTGTCAGATAACTTGTTGTGAAACGGAAAAGCATTGCATGTACATTTCTGTTGTTTTGTTGACCATGAGTTTGATGATCTTTTAAACTTGCCCACAGCTAAGAAATCAAACAGTATATCTAAACGAAATTAATTTCAAATTATTTTTTAGGTTCTAAGCTTTTATCTAATCTTTCAGAAGTTGCAAAATTTATTCCACAAGAGTCTTTTTTATCATAACCAAGTACACATCTTAAAACCATTTAAGTCTTCCTTAGTAATTTCTTCTTATCTTTAATAGTAACGAAAATAATTTAGATGAACGTTTTAAAATTGACACCCTGTATATCAAAAATAAAAGATATATTTTCTTCATAATTGGATAGGCTTTTTACAATGGCAATGTACAAATATCAAAATTGCAATTATACTATAACATATGTATATATATATAAGCTTCACATTTAAACACAAGATTCTTTATTATATTTTTTTAATACCAATATTTTAATAATTATAACAAGGGTTTTTTAACGAGAGATGTATAACATTGTATACAAATTTTCAAAAACCTATAGATAATTTCAGTTATGCTCTCGCATCATTAATTGTTGATGGAACTCTTACCTCAATTCCATCTAGTTCCTTAGACATTACTATTTGACAGCCTAGCCGTGACCTGAAATTAAATATTATATAACTGAATATGTCAATAAATATATTTATTGCTATACAAATTATTACTAATACACAATAAGATTTCTATTTATCCATTTGAAAATCAACACTGTAAATATGCTAATTCCAACACAGATTTGTAATGATTATAGGGTCATAAATAAAAAACTATGAAAATTTATTATAATTTCAGTTTCGTAGTATTCAGAGATAGCGATTTGAAATTCTACATTGAGATTCAGATTTCGAAATACCCAATACTAACCTGTCTTTACATAAATTTACAAAAAAAAATTCACTTTATAAAATATTAAAAGGTAATAGAATTAATAATGTGAATGATTTGATACTGATTATTATGAACTAACGTATCTGTTAATTCATATGCTAAATCCAACATGTCTAATTCTTCATCTGTTGGTTTGTCAGGAAGTGCATCATAAACTTCTTTCGGAAATATTAAATGGCACGTACTACAAGTTAATGTTCCTTCACAAGCACCTATATCAATTATATTTTAATATTACAACATACTTATATAATAAAGTATCAAAAGTTAAAAATAATAAGAATATTAAACTTGATAAAAATGAAAATTTTCAAATATTTTCTACCTCAAGATTATTTATTTTAAATTAAGTAAATTATGCTTCTTTAAAACATACCATATCCATCTAAATCAATTTCATTATTTACTACTATGTCTAATATAGTATCTCCAACTTTCCCTTTTGCTTTGATTCTCTCTCCACTTGCTTTAACAAACGTTATATTTACTCTGAAAATAATATTTATGAAAGATAAAAAGTATCTCAATATAATTATTTTCTTTATTTTTTGTGTTTCTTCAATTAATCTTCTCTTAATTATACCTTAATTATATGTATCACTTATGATAATAGAAATAATTTAAAAATAAGATATACTTGTCTTAATAATACATAAATAAAATTCATATATCATATATTTATAACAGTGTTATATTTTTAGTTGTTCACTATCAATGTTGTTCTTATTAATACTATTCTATTAATACTATGTTATTTTTCTAGATGTTATACTCCTACAAAGAGAAAAATTTCTTAGACATTATTATTAGCATTATTATTTTGACACCAATTTTATATTGGAAGGTAAGTACTGAAATTCTATTAAAAAAAGAAGGAAAGCACAAGAAAATTTGTATCCCTTACTCTTGTTTTTCTGAAAGTGGTTGCGTGGTCGATATTCCTCTTGTTGCCTGCAAAAAGGGCAACGTTGTGTTGCTTGTATATTTTGAATAATTTGATGCAATACCGAGAATTGATCTCGAAAATTTGTGTAATTGATTTACTAACGCCATTCCACTGTCATAAATATCATGAGTATGGGACACCCTGACCGAACACCAGATAAGTATTGCGGAAAATATCAATTGTAGATCAATTGTACTTTGTACAGAAACTTTCACGGCATTCTTCGGCTGCTATACTGGGACGTTCCTTTACTGTGATAGGTTATAAACCGGTTCCCAACACAAGTGACGTATCTCTACCGGACACGTGCTCTTCGGGCCACACGTTTTATGATACAAGACCAGCAAAATGATCAATATGTAATTTTACATATCTTACATTTTTTTCCAAATGAAATATTGTTTTTATTAAACGTTTAAAACCTCAGGCAACATTTATTTCATCTGATTTCAGTTTTACAAATATATATCTATAATACATATCTGTATAAATTACGGTCTGGTTATATCAAACAGGGACCGACACTCGCTAAGGAAAACTACCCAAAAATTGAATCGTAAAAACCAATATGAAAGACAACAAATTTCTCGTTCTGCGGAACAAATAGAAATGAGCAGAGTATCTTTATCTTTATCTGAGACATTCAAAGCGTATCACGCATACGCTAAACCTGAAGAAAACTTTCTTGTCTTCCATGTTCATTTTTCCCTTTCCATTTCCATATAGAAGAAACCATATAGAGGTTTCTTCTATATTTATTTATATGTTCGTGATTGATGCTATTGACAACATACAACTAAGGGGAAATACGAATAGTAATAAATAGATGTATAATTCATTATGCAATTTTATAGAATTAAATCTTATTTATCTTCAGATATAAAAACTATATTTACCAGCTGAAACACTAACGCATATGCAGTATAATATAATCTACTTAACAATCTCGTTTTAGTTATAATATGTGATTAATTCTTTTGCTATTTCGCTATAAACAGTTTCTTGTGCATACAATATTTTTTATAGTATTCTAATATATTGTTAGATATTGTAAAGAAAGTAAAATACAGTTATTGAAGTTTGGGAACATTCAATGTTAACCTTGCTTCAAAAATAATCTTTCGAATGAATGGGGAATAGATTTTTAGTATTATAGTTGGTATAATGTCATCATTGTTTACAATGTGTTAGAGTTAAAGAAATGAGACAAATTAATATTTCCGAAGCAAATTCAATATTTAAATGATGTTATTTTAAAATGGCAGATGATATGAATGTTCTTTTTATACGAGGAAATGGAAACGTATGTATGGTAATGGAAACGTAATGGTTTTAACATTATTTTAGTACAAGATCTTAGCATAATAGTAATTAACAGTATCCATTACCTTTTAGTCAATTTTTGAAAAATGACATATATGATAATTTGCAATAGTTTGATAATAAAATACTTGTATCGATATTAATAACGTATAATTTGCTATCTCAAAAGGATACAGACACAGCCAATGATAATGTTTGGGACGATAGTGCATTAATAGAAGCATATGATAAAGCAATAAATTTAGCAAAAGAAGAAGTTATCAAGCGAATGGGAATGGATGTTGGAAATTCTCAACCGAAAGAAAACCTACAAAATCTTAAGCAGCCTAAACACGCAAGTAAATTACACAAGGTTGTGATTTTGATAGAATATTACAAATTTGATACAGAATATTATTAAATATATTGATTAAGAAGCAAATTATTTTATTTTGCTATTTACTTATATTTATTTGTATACACATCTTTTCTCTATAGAAATGGATCAAATGGAGCACCTTGTCGTGCAATATACTCAGTGGATGGAGAAATTTATGAAGCTATAATATCAAAAATTTACGAAAACAATGGCACGTGTGTTGTAAAATTTGTAGGTAATACCTTTAGCATGATGGTTATGTCAATTAAGAAATGTACTAAAAATACATATATATATATATGAAGTAAAGGCTTTCGCATAGTCTATCACAGTGTCATTCAGCAGGTTCTTAACTGGGCAGGAGTACCTGTCAATGTCTATGGGGAGACCCGTGGGATATAGGGTCATGAACCATAAACATGCATGTTACTTATTGTTCATTATTAGCTGCTACATATATCAAGGCAAACATTTATACATATACATTTATGCACGGGAAATTCTAATACATTGCCTGTAAGGACAGTAACTGAATGTCACTCAGCCATTCTATTAAATGACAAAAATTTCTTTTACTCTGCGTTTAGGCTATGGTAATACAGAGAAAGTCGAGTTGAGTTCTCTTTTAGAATCAGAAGGTTTGCAAAGTCAAATAGCACAACAAAAGAAAGCTTTGGAAGAGAAATTCAATGAAGAGAACGACGAGATTTGTGAGACTAATTTTTCTACAAATGTAAATTCGAAAAAATATAATGTAGAAGAAATGGATTGTGAACATCACTTCATACCGGGACCATCTTTCAATTCGATGACTGATATAATGCCACCTGCACCTCCTTTACCACCACAATTAATGGCCAAGTAAGTACAATTTAAAAATTCTAATGGAATGCTGAATACTTCTAATATTAATAAGTAATTTGGAATAAGTTTAACATTTTATTTGGAAAAAAATACGAAATTTTAATAAAATGTACTAGATTACCAGATAATGATACAGACGCACTTTCAAGTATGTTGATGTCATGGTATATTAGTGGTTTTCACACAGGTAATTATTTCATATAAGTATTTTAGTGTATATTAAATTTTCAATGGACTATGTTATTTCTTTTGTAGGTTATTATCATGGTTTGAAACAAGCAAGAAACAATCAAGAGAACAGGAAGAACTGTTGATTATATCAATTTTTTCAATAACAATATAACGATAATATAAGATATAATAAAATATAAAACTCATTGTATTTATTTACTTCAATTATTTGAAATAAAGAACAGCTTTATTTTCATATAAGACTTTATTTTTTTAAAAATAATTACTAAGATAAGAAAAACTAAAAAACATATTTTTGATAAAATACACTCACATATATATGTCGGGTTATCATTAGGATTTAAGGCGCGTAATGATCCTTCGTTTGAATTAGCCATTGTTTTACGAAACAGAGAATATATTTACGCGAATAAACAAGATTTTACAAAATATTATGAATAATGAGTTTAATAAATAATAAGATTAACAAACGATAAGTTTAACTAATAATTAGATTAAAGATTAATAAGTTTAACGAACAATAAGAGGAACGAATAATATGTCTTACGAATAATGAATTTAACGTATAATGAGATTAAC